>NC_132883.1:39236236-39436236 GCF_030463535.1 Salminus brasiliensis | reverse complement strand
CTGTATAAAATACATTCAGTATGACTTCTGTATGTAATCAGTATGAATTAGTTCAGAACCTAATCAGTATGAATTCATGGTCAGAATTAAGTGAACTTAGTATGAGTTGAGTATGTATGTATTTAGTATGAATTGCTTATATGAGTTATTATAAACATATAACATTAATTTAGTGGAAATTCAATATGTATTCAGTATCAATTCAAAATGAATTAATATCTTAATATCAAACTGTTAATATCTTAGAAATATTAAATAAGCATTTAAAAATACCCTTTTTGATATTTATGATGAAGTTTATGATATTTATGCTAGATCATATGTATAAGCTACACTGTTGGAGCATTATAAATATATTGCCAGGCGTAATGTAATACGTAGCACAAAAATTACATGAACATTAACGCTTATCTGTGCTAGTGTATATGAATATGGGGGTCTTGGTGGGTAATACCGAACACACTGAACAAAGAGCAATTGTGAGAACCTGGAAAAATATACTGATCTGAAAAGCAGAGTCTTCAAGGTCGAGATGATGTTAAAGTATTTTAAAAACAGCCAGCTCTGCTCGTCTGATTTTCCCACTGCTAACGATGCGAATGATGATATTTCAGAGCCTCCAGGCGCACATGAACTCTGGCACTTTCACATGCGATACCCCAGCGAGCATCAGCAAGTGTAAAACGCTCTTCGTTACACACCAGTTACCATCAGTGACCTCTGAAGCGCTCAGCGTGGGAGGCCTGCGGTGCGGCTTAATTCTACCCTTATGGCACTGTGATAAGAACAACAGGTCTCACTGCAGTGGTCAGTGTCATACAGATCAGTGGTGCTTGTAGCCATCATTTATAACAGTGTCTGACGCCAGTTACACACGATTGGGTGCTTTTTCGACTAAATCATTTAAACCTCAAGAGCCTCTTAAATGTGGGGATGTGTTTGTTTGAGGAATCCGGTTCTCAGTCTCTCAGATAACTTATTTGGAACATCTCTAAAACCACAATGAAGCTGTGCCACTTTGAGTGGTCACTGCAGTTGGTTTTGGCTATGTAACATACTTTGGTACAATTGTATAGTCCATAAAGTACAGCTACATTAGCTTGCAGTTTCAGTGCAAAACCTCTGACTGAGAAAACCTTTGACACCATATGTCTTGGGCATTGTCATGGTGTATTACAATCTATTACAACTGACCAGTAACTTTACTGACCATGACTGTATGGAAGCACCTTCCTGCCAGGTAGAGGGAACAAATATCCTGTTTCTGTAAACAGTAGGTTGTAATTTTGACTTTGTGTCTGAATATGTTAAACTAGTCTCACTAAATGTCAAAAATTTGAACTGAACATAATTAATAAATAAATAATACAATATTGTCTCACAAGGTTTGTCTAAGTATTTTGAAATAATCTTTAAATGTTAACTCAGTATTTAAAAAAATACTCTTCTGGCATAGCATATTCTGGCATAGTAATGCATTTTCAGAACAGATTTTGTAGTTATTTCAATTTTATTTAAAAATTTTTACATGTTTTAATGTTTTAAAATGGTAACCTAGTATCGTAAAATCAAGACTTAATTTCTGAACATTTTTAATTAATTGTCCCAGAAGGACTGACTCAGTATTATGAAGTACTGAGTTTTTAAATATATTTTTTAAGTTCACTTTCTATCTTAAAATGGCTTAAAATTAATTTCCTAACCAGGTCTGACTATGGTTAGGTTTTTTTTTTATTCTATTTAGAGTAGTACTTAGAGTTCTCTAAATGTTATTATCTCCGAATCCAAATGAAATCTAATCGAATCTAATTTATTTATATAGCGTCTTTTACATCTGACAAAAGCAGTTTTACATCGATAATTTACAGCAGTAATGGGACAAGAGATCAATAAATCAACAAAAGATACACATAAAAACTACCCCGGTGAGCAACTCATATAAGGGGACAGTGGGAAGAAAAAACACCCTCTGGAGCTGGAGGAAGAAACCTTGGGAGGAACCAAGACTAACAAATGAGAGACCCATCCTCCTCTGATCTAAACTTCTTATGAATAACTGACAAAAAGGTCACCGTACCACTGCAGAAGACTGTTCATATAATAAAATTATTATAATCATGCTGGTGAGAATAATGACAGTAAAGATGATGGTTTAGGTGGTAAAAATAATGATAATAATAGCAAATAGTTGCTAACTTCAAATAGTAAGTCTTGTCTTCTGATAATTATACTTAGTATGGTTTGACTCCGTAATGTAATACTGTGTGTAAATAAGTAACTTGTGTACTACTGTAATACTGTGTGTCCTAACAGTGTACTAATGAGTAAAACTAAGTTTGTTTTTTTTTTAAAGTATGTAGTACACAATATAAATAAAAGCATCAGACTTTAGTATACTCATATCTCCACAAAGCATCCTTAAAACTGGTTGATTTTAGAGTGTGGTCACCATGATCCCAGAATACAATGCAAAATGAAAAAACACCTGGAAAAAGGGCAGATACCGATGCAAGTGCAGCAGAACTTGCAGTGATGTATGTTGGCATAGCAACACTTCATCACTTCCTGTTAGTAAAAAGCTGTATGTTATTATTTTGTGTGCTAATCTGCAATGCTAACTCTAATTATTTAGATAAGTGTATAGTATATACCTTATAGTGTTAGTGCGTAGAACGCAATTGGGACACAGCCTAATTGTCTCAAACATGTATATTAATAAGGCATTTTTTAAATAGACTATGTTGGAATAAATAATTTAATATTTTAATATTTTTCTTTTTATTCTAAAAAAAATTATTACTTCATTTCATGAAAATCAATAACTTTTTGTAATAGTCATTACTTCGACATAATGAGCCACGGTTTTGATAGTAAGTCATTGTTCCAAATTACAAAGTCAAAATCCCCAGTGATTAAGTCAGCATTTTGAGACATCGCTGCCTAACAGGACTAAACTGTACACTGCTCTGCATAACAGTGTCAAATGGTATAAATGAGAGTACTGATATGCTTAATACACTGTAACTGCAATAACTGTAAATGGACCAGTCGCCTTACACTACTTTGTTACAGAAACAGAGGAAATACATGACAGTAAGACGTTGCATTGTTGCTTTCTCTTGACTGACTGATTACACTGTGCAGAATTGTGCAAATTCAACTGTGTACTGAACTATTCGGCTAGATTAGTCCCGGCCACTGGATCTGAGTGGAGAGAGGAAGAAAAGGGGGAAGAGAAGAGGAAGTGGTTTTAGCGCAGTGGCCTGAGTGCTGAGCCAGTGCAGAGCAGATACTTCTGACCTTGACAAGCTCCATTGATTTTTAGGCCAAAAAAAAACTGAGAAAACTGATACCTGCCTCTGAATCATTGATAAGCACAAGGTTGCTGACTCTGACTCTCTCTCTCTGTATTTTTCGCTTTCTCTATATCTCTCTCTCTCTGTCAGAGCTGCAGACACCCACACTTCCTGAACTCCAGAGCTACGGTTTCACCCCTGCACTTTCCTCACTTCCACTCTCTTGCCTGAAGAGCCTGCTTTTCTCTGCACTGTGTGTGAGAGAATGTGTGTGTGTGTGTGTATATGTTTGAGTCACAGCATGTAGAAAAGCTTAGCTAAAGAGCATCAGCCTAAAGGTCGAAGACAATAAGTAAACACACACACACACACACATATATGTGTATATATTTAAAGGCACATGCATTCCAGCCTTGTTGAAAAATATGAACACACACGCACAGACACACGCACGCACATATACTCCCACACTAACGCATAACACACACAGAGTAGAAACCAGACCACAGTGTGAAAACGAGCCCCTCAGGACATCGAACCCGGCACTTCCGTACAGAAAAACCACAAGAAACAATCACAGACGCTCATTTATAAACTAACCCCCCACTTACACTTACACTTAAACAAACGCACCCCCTCCACACACACACACACACACACAGGAAGAATGGATTTCCAGATCCCCTTGAATCACTCACTAAGGTGTTTGCACACGTTTCCAAAAGTCTTTGTCAAACCATCACCAACAAAACTCTTAAGATCAGATCTCCAGCATTAACCGCTCCAACATCCCCCCAGCGCTCACCCTTTACACTCAGCTACAGAGATCCTCCCCACCATCTCCAGCATTAACCGCTCCAACATCCCCCCAGCGCTCACCCTTTACACTCAGCTACAGAGATCCTCCCCACCATCTCCAGCATTAACCGCTCCAACATCCCCCCAGCGCTCACCCTTTACACTCAGCTACAGAGATCCTCCCCACCATCTCCAGCATTAACCGCTCCAACATCCCCCCAGCGCTCACCCTTTACACTCAGCTACAGAGAACCTCCCCACCATCTCCAGCATTAACCGCTCCAACATCCCCCCCAGCGCTCACCCTTTACACTCAGCTACAGAGAGAAACAGATCCAGCAAACAGCAACTAGGACTAAAAGCAGCAGTTATTTGCATGTTAGCCGCTAAACCTAACCTAATCTAAAATGCCCCTTAAAATTAAAGTGGAAGCTCAGTAAAAAAATCAAAGCTGAAATGTTTTCATTTTCCCATCAATCCAATTGTAATCTATCATAATAGACAGATTTTGGTCTCTGAAGGTTTGCTTCTTTAATTTTAAACTTATGTAGATAACAAGCAATGGAGGTGTATTTTCAAGTAAACATGGTATATTGGGACTCTCTGACTTGGCACCAAAGTGGTGGAACAAACTTCCCCCGGGTGTCTAAACGGCAGAGTCGCTTGCTCTGAGTTGTCTCCAAACTCAGACTGAAGACCCACCTCTTTTAGCCGAAGTGAAGTGCAGAGTAATGTGGTCTCCATACTGACTTTTGTGTTCAGTAGTATCTAAGCTTAGAGATATTATTTGGATCCTAGTCGATACAAACTAGCTATGGCTGTTTTCTGAGTAAACAGAGATGCAGTAAGTCGCTCTGGGTGAGAGAGTCTACTAAACGCCTTCAATGTAAATGTAATGTACAGTAAATGAGCTAACTGAGGCGATGAGCATTCTGGATAACTCACCTTCAACAGTAATCACAAAACAATCTCAGAAAAAGATGATAATACCGTTTCTTGACTGATTTGTGTAGTCTTTGTTTTTTTATTATTTCATTTAGAGCTAGTGGAGAAGAAATGGTTGTGCTAAAACATGGCTAACATTAGCATTTCCTTAGTTTTGGGTCTTAAGAGTGGGCCGCCTCATTGTTTTGGGAATTCCTGTTTAAGACATAAATCTGATTGGTGCTGCACTGTAAAGAAAGCCTGATATTCTTGATTATATGGTTTTGAACATTGTACGACAAAAAGCCCTTTTCATAGAGTACTTAAATGCGTATTTTCAGGCTTACCAGCTCACCCTGGGTTAAGGGAAAGGGTGCGATTGTTGAGGCCCACTGTTGCACAATACTAATTGGTGTGGTATAAGCTTTAGTACATTCGCTTTAGCCTCATAGCTCTGGTGCAAATCTAAAGAAGAAGCAAACTCCAGAAACTTAACATGTCTTGGCTGATCGACTTCATCTGAGGTAAAATGAGCTTTTCTTTTCTTTTACTTCACTTTCACTTCAAGTCTCCCAATGTTAATATTAATGTTAGCTCAGTAAAAGTACACAGCCAACAAACAAGCAGAAGAAAAGCTTTAAATCCAGACACAAAGCTCTCTGAGACAGGCTGGTTAAAGAAGAATGGTCGAGTGTTAAGCGATTAGTGAAGCACAGAGAACAAGATGAGAAACAGCCTCCCTTTGCAAGCCCCCCCCCTCCTCACTGACGCTTTACTGGGGCTTTCATTACCCACTTCCAGCTTCCACCACAATGTCTCTCAGCAGAGCCGGGGCCCTTAACAAGGGTCTGGCAGAGAGGAGAGCCCGGCTGAGAGGTGCTTACCTTTAATTCCAAACTTTGAATTGCGGCCAAACTTCAGGACGATCAGCATCAGCACAAAGCCGACGAATGTGACGGCGGCGATTCCCACGACCACGTACATCTACGGAGGGGGACAGAGGGTGTTTACGCGGCATTCCCACACTCCCACTCACTCACACACACACACACTGACTGTTCTGATGAAGATGGGCTTAATGAGCAGTGTTTGTAAAAGGGTCCACATCACGGAAAAATGCACATTCCTCGTTTTTTTTAAAGGTTCTCTAGAGTGAAAAACGAGAGCTCGGAAACAGGTCAATTCCAAAACCCCAAAACTGTTATGTAACAGGCTTGCCTCGTTATATTAATGCCCCCAAAATTGACATAAACCCAACCAACTAGCGAAGGGTTTTCGAGAATCACAGTGTAACAGTGACATAATTCAGCCAATCAGAGCAGAGCTCAAAATCAAACGAATCTCTGTGTGTTTCAAATTCAGATAAAATAACAGGGTGGTAAACAGGCTTGTTAAACTGAATCTGAGCATTTGTTTTTCAAATCAAAGTCTCATACAGGATCAGTCAAAAGTTTGGACACACCTGGTTGAATGTGTGCTGATCATTGTCTTGAAAGCATTTAATCCAAATGCTAGGGTGATCATAATTTTTTTTTTTTTTTTTTTAAACACTGTGGACACTGGGGACACACGGGTATCCACCGCAGTTAGGATGTTGTGGCTGGATATGATTTGGTCATATAGGCTAATAAGGCTATTTATTGGTTTTGCTAAATGAATAAATGTATTAATGTACATTAACATACTGTAGCTACATGTTTTAAGAAGTATTTCCACCCTCACACATACACTTTGCCATGGTCCTACAATTTAGGCCTAATTGACCCCCCCCCCCCCCAGCCACGACAAACTAAATACAGTGGATACCCTTGCGTCCCCAGTGTCCCCTTTTGTGAAAACAAAAATATGGTCTCTCTAGCATGATGATCAGCACACGTTTAACCAGGTGTGTCCAGACGTTTGACTGGTGCTGTACTAACTATTTAAACATCAAGTAACAACTTATAATACTGAATAAACACATTCTATGATCCCTTTAATAAATGAACAAACGTTTGATGTAGTATGTAAACAATGTTACAAAAGGCACAGGTAACCATCCAGTCGATACCGTGGTAACATGGAAGCAAAGTAGCAAAAACAGCTTGTTTTGGGTTCCCTGAGTCTTTGTGATATCACCTAAATCAATGCCTTTTTATACATCCACCTATTCAGCCTACAGCAGTTTTAGCCCCACCCACTAACACTGACATTATAAGGAGGGTTTCAGCCAGGTTGCTTTTTGAACGAGGCAAATGAGAGGGCAAATTCATGAACTGGCTTATGACATTCTGCTTTCGGTTGCATGAAGAAGCATGTCTGTAATAGAGATGTGCGAGTGTGAGGAACATTTTAAAGGTCTAAAGGTAAAAGTTCTTTACTAATTTAAAGGTTCTTCGCACTCACATCATCTCTACCACACACTTGCTTCTAAAAGGAACCTAAGGTGGCTCCAAGAACCATTTGAAGCACCTTTGTTTCTAAGAGTGTTTGGACAAAAGTGTCCTTGAGAACAAAAGAATACACACTCGAACTCTCTCAAAAACACATACACACACACACACACACACAGACAATCTGAAACGTCTCACTCACAGCAACTCGATCCTCAGGTGGTACAACAGGTGTGTCATCTGAAAAACAAAGAATGTGTGAGTGTTTAGGAAAAGAGAGAGAGAGAGAGAGAGAGAGCAAGAGAAGACTGTGAGAGTGTGTGCATGTGTGTAGGTGTGAGATTTAATGCATACCTGTGGTAGGGTCTTGAATGAGGGCAGTAATCCAAAAGAAAAAACAGAAGAGGAAGTTAATACTGATGCCTCTACAGTACTCTGTCTACTTAAAATAGGCTATGTTTATAATATTACTGTCTCTGAAAACAATCACTTACCGTAGTACAGCGGATCCGTAGCTGTTGAACCTGTGTTTGTTTGATACAGGCATGAAAAGGAACAAATAAACAAGAAAGGAGATTTTTGTTTATATATAGGATTGTGTTCTCCACTGGAACTCTGTTAGTTAAGCATGCATGACTTTTAGCCAGGTATTTACAATCATCCTAGAGACTAGCGTGGCACCAGTGTAGGTAGGATGTGAGTAATCATCTTTACAAGCTGGTTAACTTTTATCAGTTTGACCAGAGTGTCTTTTTAAATGGGTTTGGCAAAAAATCAAACCCCACTGACCCCAGATGTAGTTGATCGGCCAAGACAGTTTTAAAATCTGAACTACTGCAGTTTAAAATGGGAGATACAAGGCTGATGTTGCTAACATGACTAAAGCCCTATTCAGAGAGGATTATGGACTCATGGGAAGGTGGGCTAATTTAATTACTACTAGAATTTCTCAGCGATTTTAGTCCTCCCTGAATTAAATAAAATATAACATTGGGCTACATATACATTGAGTCGTTCAAGTCTGTGGCAAACTGTGACGCTGCTGGCAGCTTTAGGTTGGCATGTCATTCTGTAGCGTAGCCTATAGCCTACATATGTGTTATAAAAGTGTAGCTGCTAAAATTTCATTATTACTACAAGTGGGTTATAAGGTTGGTTATCGTCACTTTTTTGGAGGTGGGGGCAGTGCGTAAATCGGGAAGCCACTCCCGTCTCAGTCATTTATGCTGAGATTTCGCAACCCATGTGAATCGGACATCGAATTTCACCGATGTACTATAGTAACATTATATTACTCCACCTCCTCATGTAAAACTAATCCTGTCCGAACAGGGCTTTAGACTTGTCACCAATTGCATCCCTGTAAACGGCTCTTAACTAAGTGGGTAAGTGGGTGAAGCCTTCTCCTCACAGTGAGGATAAAGGATGGGGAGAAACACCTGTGAATGTTTTCAGATCTGAAGTGAGAGTGAAGCTTGATTTTCTTCTCTTATACCAAGATCAAGGTACTGTTTATCTGATGGGGCTGTTTGGGTGGAGTTTTTGGGTTTGTAGTGTTTTTTCCCCCCACACATGTTCCTTTGACGTTCCTTGACCTTCTTAATGGCTTGTTTGATTAATAATGAAAAAAATAAAGGGAGGCCTGTGACTCTTGCACAACACTGTACATTGCAAACAGATCAAACAACACTAAACTGGGTTTCAGAGATGGTTTGCAAGGTAAGCTTTCTTGTAGATGTAGATGTGAACTCACCGCTCCAGGGGTCGTGCATGAAGTGGGCAAATATGGACTTGCTGTCGGTTCCGTAATCGTTCACAGCCTGCAGTGTGTACTCGCCGTTGTTGATGTGTGTAGGGCTGTCCAGCTGCAGGCAGCCATGGTACTCATGCTCGGAGTAGTCGTGGATACGGGTGTTGATGAACCTCCCCTCCTTCACGGGCTCGCCGCGGAACAACCAGCTCAGTTTCGGCTGTGGGTTGCCAGAAACGCTGAAAGGGATGCACCAGTGGTGGTCTGAAATGCCGTCCATTAGCTTGCTGATGGTCGGGGGGACTGGTGGTGAGCCCCAACATGAATAGGAGGAGGAACAGGAACAGAGTGTGTTATTTAATATGCTGCCGAATGCACTGGAATGCCAAGTAGGAGATATGATTAGGCTTCATACACTGGGCTGCAACTAACAATTTCACTCTTACAAATAGAGATGCCACCAATGGCTCTTGCAATAGAAGATGCATCTTAGGTTCCATAAAGAACCATGTCTGTGATAGAGATGTAAGTTTCTTTAGTTCTTAATGGAATCAAATGTACCTCTTACATGGCATCACTCAAAGAACCATTTCAAAGACCTGTATTATTAAGACTGTACAAGAGAAAGCCTTTAAAACACGACTACTTCAGGAGAACATGGTGTTGTTGATACTGGACAGCAGCTCTTCACCCCCAGACTCTGCTAGTTATGTGAATATGGGTTGCTGTGTGAACCAGACCTTAAGACCACAGCTTTTCCTGTGCCAGTGTTTGCAGAAAGGGAACTTTAACTCAAGGAAACAAAGGTCAAGGAGCAAAGAGAAAGGTTGCACTAGGCTAAAAGCTACCACTAGCCTATCCTCTAGCTTTCATCATCTCTTCTCTTCAGTGTCTGCTAAAGAGATCTATCTCTGGTGAACCCAAATGTAGTCATACACAATTTAGAAGGGAAAGCACTGGTTTATGTTTTTACCGGTAAGACAAACCCGGACGGGCAAGGCTAAAAGCTAACCGCCAACAATCTCTACAGCTTGCTAATGCACATTGCTCTGAGAGGACACAATGAGAGGACGGTAACCACTCACAGTGTACGTCGAGCTGAAGAGTGGCTTCATTCTCTCCTGCTGTGTTCTCAGCGCTACAGCTGATTTTATACTCGTTGTCCAGCGGAGAGAGATGGAAGATACTGAGCACAGAGGACTGTCCTGAGGTCACAATCTGAGATAGACATAGGAATAGATATGTAAGTATATATTCACACACAAATATATATATATATATATGTGTGTGTGTGTGTGTGTGCGCGTGTTAATATGGCAGGCTGCAAATTCAATTTTTCTGGACAGAAAAGCATACAAATGCTACAAATGTAATTGTGTAATGCCGGATAATTAAATCAAGCTTTTTGTCAATAGATAAATACATAGTAATACACTATATGGACAAAAGTATTGGGACATCTACTCATGCACAGTTTCGTCTAAAATCAAGAGTTTTATTATAAAGTTATTATATATATTATAGAGTTTGTCCTGCTTTTTTTGGAGTAACTGTCTCCACTGTCCAAGAAAGGCTTTCTACTAGATTTTGGAGCACTGCTGTGAGGATTTGTGAAGTCAAGTTGAAGTTCTGACCATATTCTGAATATCCTCAGTGCTTAAATAACATTGCAACCACACATTTCATTACAAAGACTGTAATTAGCCATGTGGAGTGCACTAAAAAAATGAAATGACTAAAAATCATCACAGAATTTGGATTGCAGTTTTGAAGTCTGTGCCACTGGTGTTATATTTATATTGTGTATCATGAAAATGACTTTAAATATTATGAATTTTTTTATTAGCATTTAATATTACTGCAATAATATTCCCATCAGTAAAACAGAACCTAAAGCTTTCATCTTTGAGATACAGAGGAGAAAATCAAGTTCTACTCTCACTTCATGTTTGTGCTTTGTTTACCTTACGCTTGGACGTAAGCTGGGAGATGTCGTTCCATCTGAGATCAGGCGTGGGTATTCCTGACGCTTTACAGGTTACTGTCAGATTTGAGCCCTCCAGAAAAGTCACATTTTGGGGGGTGAGAGTGACAGTGGGGACGACTGTAGACAGAAAGGTCTGAATTAAACCTAATTCACCACAGAGATGCATTAGGACCAGTTTGTGCCTTTGATATGGTATCCCATATGGTTGCCATGGTGTTGCTAAATGGTCATTATAGTACCTCAGGCGGTTGCTATGGTGTTGTTAAGTGTTTGCTATGGTAATGCTAAGTGGTCACTATGGTATCCCAGGTGGTTGCTGTGGATTTTCTATGTGGTCGCTTTGGTATTCCAGGTGGTTGGTATGGTGTTGATAAGTGGTTGCTAGGTGGTTGCAAAGATATCCTAGGTGGTTGATATGATGTTGCTACGTGGACGCTAGATGGGCATTACAGTGTGGTTACAGTGTGTACAAGGATGACTGCTATGGTATTTCAGGCAGTTGCCATGAAGTTGCTTAGTGGTTGCAAGAGTTGCGCTAAAGTGGTTGCTTGGCAGTTGCTAAAGGATAAAGGTGCACGTATTCGTCACTGTACAGTGTGGACTGTACAGCGAAATGTGTCCTCCACATTTAACTCATCTGGTAGTGAACACACACTCACACACACACACGTGTTAGGGGCAGTGAGTACACACACACACCCAGAGCGGTGGGCAGCCAACTCCAGCGCCCGGGGAGCAGAGAGGGTAAAGGGCCTTGCTCAACAGTGGCAGCTTGCCGAGCCCGGGAATCGAACCCACAACCCTGTTATCGATATCCCGGCGCTCTAACCGCTGAGCCACCACTGCCTATGGTAGCACAGGTGGTTGCTATGGTGTTTCAGGTGGTTGCTCAGATTTTGCTAAGTGGTTGCTGTAGTACCCCATGTGGTTGGTTGGGTGTTACTGGGTTGGGTTGCTTCAGGTCCTACTGTTCTGACTGCATAACATTTATCTTACTCAGATTGTATGCATGATGGTGGTGTTTTTTATATTATGTCAAATTTCCTAAAATAAAAAAAATGCTGTATATCAGCTTGCTTCCTGCATTACAATATATCTCAAATTATTGAACCGTCACTTCTGTATCGGGATATGTATCGCCTGGTTATGTGCTGTAAATCACATAAATCACAGTGTTAAAAGCACTTTAGCCAAGCTGCGAACCACAGTGAAAAAAATGGGGCAGCCGTTGGTCATTTTTCTTCCCAGATTGTGAAAAGTGGAAAACTGAGAGCATCTGGCCACAAGCCAGCAGATGCCCGTAGGAGAGCGTCATCGCTAAATGTTGCTTTGTCTATGTATTCTGGGGATCCCCTCTCACTCACTCTCTCTCTCTCTCTCCCTATGAACTCCTCACTCTTCACCTCTGGGCTTTGAAAATTCCTAAATAGGCAGGGCCAGTGGCAGAGTTTTGGATCAATAACATATCCCAGTTTTTGGCCACAGTGAGAGGATTGCAGCTGGATGAGGCCCAGCTAGCCTTTAGGAAGAGAAATGAACACTTGGTGGTCTGTCTGTCTGTCTGTCGTGTTGTCTTGTTAAAAGTAATATTCCACTCAAAAATGCAACCTAATAACTGAATGAATGAAAGTGGGTGCCAGCTATTTCATGCTTCATTCAAATGAGATCATACTAACAGATGCTAGCCAGCTTTGGGTCAGGTATTAGCAAGCATCTCCACCTTCTGTAACTCCACAGCTCAACTAAAACCTGGAAATTCTCTTAACTAAGTGGAAGCGTACCACAGCGGGACAGATTGAGACCGGAGAGGGTCCTCCTCTTCCCTCCTTCCTCCACACACAGCAGCTCAGCCTCGGTCTCCTCTCCTCTCCACTGCTTCATCCACATGTTCTCACAGGAGCACTGCAGAGGGTTACCCAAAAGCGTCCTGAAACACACACACACACACACATTATCTCAGCACAGCGAGGCATCTGTACGTGCAAAAGTATCTGGACACCTGCTTATCCAAAATGTTCCAATTGACAGTTAGTTCCTAGAAGGCCTTATACTCGTTGTTGGAACACTGCTGTGAGGAGCTGACTGCATACAGGCACAAGAGCATTCTCGAGATCAGATTCTGATGTTGGGTGTTTTTATTTCTCATACTGCCATAGTACAGCATTCAGCTGCTCCACAGCTCAATGGTGGGGAACTTTAAACTCCTCTTGTTGATGCATAGTGACTTTAAGCTGAGTGTGCGGCTGCCTAATTAGACAAGGCTTGTGATAAATCCCACTCTGGGAAACTGGCCCTTTGGGACATACCGAGTTTAGTTTTCCAAATTTCCCATTTAAAGGGAAATGTAGGCCAGAGCTAGGCCTAATCCCTGTCCAGGACAAAGTCCAATATAACAACAACAACTAACCTAAGCACCTGTATGCACTGTACTGTGAAATTTACATGAAACATGGCTTTAAAGACAGAGATTTTACTTACAGGTAGGAAATGTTCAGGTGGCGAAATACCTTCCAGGACAAGAACGACAGATTGTTGTCTTTCAGATTCCTGTACATGAAAGTTAGCCATTGTTATCAACACAACTTTGCAAAGTACTCTACTTCGGCACACAAATCAAGCTCGTCTAGACCTCTACTGCAAAATCCAAGCCATTTATACCTCTTATTCTGCAACACATGGCTAGAGACAGAACTGTTACTAGGTTAATGACACAGAACTGCAAGAAAAACGTATGTGAACCTGTTGGAATTACACAGATTTCTGATGAAATCTTTATCTATCTATTTGTCACAATTATAGACAAACACAATCTAATACCTAATAACTAATAACACACAAACAGAGGTGCTGTACATGTCTTGTATTGAGCATATTGAGTAAACATCCACAGTGCAGGCATGAAAACGTAAGTAAATCCTAAATTTAATAATTTCTATTACAGTCTCTATAACACATCTGGCTGTATCAAGGCATACATCGCACTAAGCAGTCTTTCTTAAGAAGAACATAACTGTGAAAAACAGACATTCAATGTCATCTCGTTTATTGATATCAATTTGCCAATTAGCTCTTGGAGAAATCATTAACATGAAGGTTCACTTACTTTTTCTAGCCTGCACTGTGGATGTCTATTCAATGTGCTCAATAAAAGACATAAACAGGACAATTGTTTGTGTGTTATTAGTTTTGTCAGATTGTGTTTGTCTATAATTGTGACTTAGATAATGACCAGACCACATTTTGATTAGTAATCAGTGTAGAAATCTCCTTTCATTCCAAAAGGTTCACTTACTTTTTTATGCATTGCACTTTAACTGTGTAGGATTGTTGTCTTTTTTTAAAGATAATGACAGTAAATAACCACTGTTCATTCTTTTTATTTTTTACCTATTAGCTATGTTTCTTGATTTCTTGTTGTGAAAAACACAAGATTTTAAATGAAATTATCTGAATATAATAATATAATAAACATAAATATAATATTATCATGTTCTCTCTCCAATTCCCAGCATGCATTGCCAAAATATGTCAATGAATCCCTGCTACGCTCAACCAGTCCTGCTAGCCTGCTAGTATAACCACTGACCTACAGGCTAATAAACCAAACCAACCAAGAAACCAATCTATTGCAAACAGTCCGCCTCCAAAACTCTACTCCAAAGCACTTGTAGATACACCTTCAAGATACATCATCAGAAGGGAGTTCTCCTTGTCTTTGAACCAGATAATCCTGATCTATAGTCTACTGTGGCACCACTGAAGCAGGCTAGTAGGCATCTATCCAACAGCTGCAATTATGGCTTTTTTTTATTTATTCCGGTCTACGTTCTTTAAATTACGCCTCCAATAATGTGTTGTTCTACATCTACTGCATCATTTGCTGTAACAAGGAAAAATAGAGGGTCCAAACTGAAGGTATAGCAAGGCACTCACAGATACTGCAGCTTGAGATTGTTCTGAAAGGCGTCCCGCGACACATATGTAAGTCTCGTGTTGGTCACTGTCCTGTTGGAGGAAAAAGGAACACAGACATGAGCTCCTGTTCTGTGTATCCTCAGAGATCTACTACTGTTGCAAGGTACTTACAGATTCCTGAGGTTGCGGTAGAAGGTCAGGTCTCTAACGTTGATAGAAGTGAAGCTGCTTTGATTAGCAATATATCTGTCAACAACACAACAACAGAGCATTACGATATCTCAAAAGCCAACACTGCTGTCATTTTCTATTGTAGCATTGCTGAATTCACCAGTTAGTAGCCTGTGTTAAATCACCTAGACAGTGTAAATCTACAGTGGGGTCCAAAAGTCTCAGACCAACTTGAAAAACTGGCATCTGGAAAGACCAACTGTCTGATTGTTGACTCCGTCATCAGGAGATGAGTCAGTTGGCTAGTGATGCCACAGCCATCCGTTGCCGTCCCAGAGAGAATAGCTCACTGGTTGGGCCCCACGTCTCCCCCTTCCACCCTCCCCCTATTTCTATGCACTGTGTTTTAGTAGCGCACCCTCTGGAATCCTCTAGGCGTCATTAACTTTTTTTTGAATCTGTAGCCCACTCGCCAAGCTAGTCTTTGCCTAGCTAGCTCGGCTTCCGATCCACAGAGCTGCTGCTGACTAGTTGCTGAGCTAACATTGCTTGCCGTGTTTGGACTCGTAGCTGGCTATCGAGGCTTAGATAAGTTAGCTGGCAGGCCAAACACCATAGCACAGACGGTCTTCCACCTAACCGAGGCTCAAAGAACAGACGTAAATGGTGTGTAAATGGTCTTAGGAGTGTTTTCAGCTGTTTCCAGGCACATCTAGTGGACTGATTCATCCAGCTTTTCTTGGTCTGCATTTCAATCAAACTCAGCACGTCCAGCAGTACTGAGTTAAAGGGGGGCATTCATTTTCAATGTAGCTTATACATGATTTATAAGGGTAAAGTAACAAATGATGTTCAGCTTAGAAGAAGAATGTTCAAATTTGGGGTCACAGTACAGCTTTATTAACCAACGGTGCATGATATCATAGCCTAGAACATAGCCTAGTTCATTGCATTTTGCTAGAAGATACAGAATTACTAATTATGCTCAATATAAAAAGGCAATGTAATAATAACAGTCATAAGGTCAACCTGAACTACGCAACTTTAACCTGCCTGGATAACTAAAATAATTGCCCTTAAAACTAAAAGTTCATTTGGATGGAATATATGACCATAACAAAGGGTGGAGTTTTGTCCCTTAAAGGCCCAAAGAGTGGCTCCCTTTTTCTCAAATACAGGCTTTAACAGAATAACCAAAAAATGCAACCACTCCCACTCATTATGCATTGGTCTATGGGAATGTGTACACACATCTAATCACGTCAAACTGTTATTTTGGTAGAATTATGAATTATGATTTGCCTTGGGGGTGGTTTGTCCCACCGAGTGGGCCCCTGTGCTTTAAAACATTTTTGATGAGTAGAAGTGAACTATTATAACCAGATTTCCTCCCTGTACCGACTGGCCTACGGGCAGGGAGAGTGCACACTTCTTTAGATTGCTTTTTTTGGAAGGAAAATGATCTTCCTCCGGACACGGTACCCTACAAGTGGAAACAACAGCCCATGTGGAAGCTCTCTGTACTCAGACTGCAGCAGCTGAGACGGTTTAACTCGATTAAGTGCAGCTCGTGGGCCGAATGCATGCAGGAGCCTGTAGTAACCGGCTGCACAGGGTTTGAGCAGCATGTGCACGATCTCGGCACTGTTTACAGGCCTGCTCCATGCACAGCAGTGTTTCCTAAAAGGTTTTCACACACACACACACACACACACACTTCAGAGTGAGCATCTGCATCTCAGTGACCCAACTGTACCGCACTGTTTTCAACTCTACGTACAGCAGACAAAGCACACAAAGAGGCATGCAGGCATGATGACTTTCAGTCACACTGACGCATTTGCAAAGGTGCGCACCTGGGTGGAGCAGAGCTGGATAAATGAATGGGCCGGGTTTCGTTCTCCTTCCCTGTTTCTTGACTAAACAGCACAGAATTCAGACTTTTCTCCAAGTAACGGCTTGCACTGAATGGACAAAAGTATTGGGATGCCTCCGAAATCAAGGGTATTAAAATAGAGCTTGTTCTGCTTTGTTGGAGTAACTGTCTCTACTGTCCAGGCAAGGCTTTCTACTAGTTTTTGGAGCGCTGCTGTGAGGATTTGATTGCATTCAGTGACAAGAGGATCAGTAAAGTCAGGATGTTGGATGATTACCACCCCACCTCATTCCCAACTTATCCCAAAAGTATTGGATGGAGCTCCAACCATCATTCCAGAGAACACAGTTCCACTGCTCCACAGCTCAATGCTGGAGGGCTTTAGATCCCTCTAGCCCACAGCTGGCATTAGGTTCATGTTTATCTGCTCCAGAGTCCTATTTTGTTGCCAATACTTCTCTACAGAGACTAGACAAGGTGTGTGTGCACTTGCACATCTGTGTCAGCAATGGGTGCAACTTCAAGTAGCTGAATGCATTCATTAGAAGAGGTTTCCACAAACATTTGGACATACTGACTTAATATCCCTGATAATTTAGCCTTATCTCAAAATAGTGTCTTAATAGTGTCTTAATATTAATATTATATAATGATATATCTTAGATTCCTGCCAATGTAGACCTATCTCTAAATGATGATATTTCATGACATATCTCGAAATAGTGACTTAATATCTCCTAATAATGCCTTAATATCTTGCATTCTTGCCCTAATATCTCTCAATATGTGGGCTTTATAAATTAATGACTTAATATCTCTAAATAATTACTTAATATCTTACATTCTTGCCCAAATGGTTCTCATTTTGTAGCCTTTTCTCAAAATGATGACTTAATATCTCTTGATAATGACTTCATATCTTATATTCCTGTCCTAATATCTCGAAAAATGTGGGCTTTGTAAAGTAATGACTTAGTACCTCTGAATAATGACTTCATATCTCGAAATAGTGACTTAATATCATAAAATAATGACTTAATACGTTATATGCTTGCCCTAATATCTCTCAAAATGTGGGATTTGTTAAGTAATGACTTCATATCTCTAAATAATATCTCTAAATAATATCGTTAAAAAATATCTCTAAATAATATCTTACATTCTTGCCCTAATATTTCCCATTTTGTAGCCTGTTTCTCAGAATAGTGACTTAATATCTCTGAATAATGACTTCATATCTTATATTCCTGTTCTAATATCTCTCAAAATGTGGGCTTTTTAAAGCAATGACTTACTATCTCTAAATAATAACTTAATGCCTTGATATCTTGCATTCTTGCCATAATATTTCTCATTTTGTAGCATTTTCTCAAAATAATGACTTAATATCTCTAAATAGTGACTTAATATCTCTAGATAATGCCTTAATATATTGCATTCTTGCCCTAATGACTTTATATCTTATATTCCTGTCCTAATATCTTTCGCAATGTCTGCTTTTTTTAAGTAATGACTTAATATCTCTAAACAATAACTTATTCTCTTACATTCTTGATGTAACATCTCTCACAATTTAGATGCTTCTCAACATAGTGACTTCATTTCTCTAAATAATGACGTAATATCTTAGACTTCTGTCTTAACGTTTCTCAAAATGTTTGACTTTTGAGAAACATCTATCAGATGTTCTCAGATGATGACTCACTTCTTAAAATAGTACAATTTGAGAGCTCGTTACTTCAACACTGCAGACTTTCGCGATCATAAGTGAGATCTGTGTGGAAACGTTATTTCAACGTTAATCGAACTTTCCAGAATATAGACTAAGTCCTTATTTCGGCGTGTTTTTTGATCATTTTTTACAGATTTACCTCACACACACACACACACACACACACACACACACACGGGGTGACTGGTGTTCCAGTAAGTAAGAGTTACTGGTTTCCATTCTGATGTTTTCAGTGGACAGAAACGTTTAGCTGCTCAGTGTCGCTCGCGCGCCTCCACACCTTCACAACATCTGCACACTTTACCTCAACTTTACTGAAACCACCAACAGCCTCTGAGACACAGTCTCGAGCTCACAGAGAGAGAGAGAGAGAGAGAGAGAGACGGACAGACCCCGCGCGCACTTACATGTCCGTTATGTTCTCCATCTCGGGCTCCGCGAGCACAGGGAACGCCATCAGGCTGCGCTCCGGGTCGGCGCACGACAGCCTGAAGCCCGTGCACGTGCACGCGGCGGGGCACGCGGCGCCTGGCCTCCAGAGCGCGACGAGCGCGGCGAGCACGCAGCAGAGCCCGCGGGCAGCCCAGCGCGAGCCCCGCCGCCGTGTCGCGTGCTGCATGTCCGCGCGCGCGCCTCCGGGAGAATATGGCAAGCGGGGTTTGTCCTCTCTCGCGGGGAAATGAAAACGGCGTCAGAACAAAACCTAAAAAAAAGTCCCTCTCGCGCGGTCGCTCTGCGGCTTGTTGCTGATTTGTTTTGCTTCTGAGAGCTCGTGGCCTGCAGCACGAGGCGCTGGGAAACGACTGGCTTAGTCCGTGTGAGGAGAGAACACACGAGCGTGTGCGTATGTATGTCTGTATGTGCGGTGTGAGTGTGACAGGGGGATGAATGAGCGTGTGTGTGTGTGTGTGTTTGGAAAAGGAGCGCGAGCGCAGCTGAGGGGAGGAGGAGGAGGAGGAGGAGGAGGACGACGACGAGCGCGCGTTATCGATCGTGGACGGCGCGCGCGTGACGCCACATGCTGCAGCGCTCCGGTTGAAGGCACGAGAGCGAGCCACTACCACTGTAGAGGCTGTCGGGGCTACACGCTCGAGGGACCGGGTGCGCAGTTAGCAAAAGGCACGCGCGTGCTGCGTTTATTTGACCACATCTCCGTGCGCGCTCGTGTGCGCAGTTAAGAACTCCGTGCGCGCACTGCTTTTCTTCTACCTTAACCGCGTGCACGCGTATGTGCACCTCGTGTTTATATGGACGCTTATATGGAAACTCATGCGTGGACGGTGAGGAGCGCGCGGGCACGAGCGCGCAGACGCACCGGTCCGCGACCTCCAGTCCCGGCGTGACGTGGCTTTGACGCACGAAGGGAGTGTAGAAATATAGGGGATTGAGGGGGGATGCCTATGACGAAAGCAGGTGTTTTGTAATGGGTTGCGGTGTAAACACACTCTTCCCGGTGATGACCATTCTCATAAGCACTTCAGGTCTATAGGAGACACGGTGCGATTAGAAAAGCCCACCCGGTTGATGCTGCTGGGCCAGAACCTGGCAGCACCCCCAGACGGGGGGACTGAGTGCATGGGCTGGGAATTGGCTGTTACTTTCAGCAGTTCAGACGTGCTTGGAGTGCAATGGAAAAGCCATTAACGAGCGGCATAGAGCGGTGCGAGCCTCTGCTGCCACCTGCTGGTTACTGTGGAATTATGCACTATTGACTGACCCCATTCAGTCCCAACAATGGAGATGTGGCACACCTCCACTTTTGCAGGTGGCTCCAGAGGTACCTACCCATGTCCAACTTGGAGGTCCATAACGTTTGATCCACCTAACTGAGATTAAAAGAATCAGTTTTCTGATGGTTAAACGAGCATCACGCTAAACTCTCTTCCTCTCTCACTTTTCCAAAAGGACAGTATTACCACTGCAATGCATTGGAAAACTAGTCCCATCCTGTTAAAGGGGAGTTTAATAGAAACATGTATGTAGAGAAATGTTTGTATAAGTCAGCAGTTAAGATGTAAACAACAAAACATTTCTTCAAAAATGCTACTGGAAGTTCCTGGAACACAAACTGGTTATGACTACGGTGCATAAAGCAGGCTTTAGGTCCGTGTGAGAGATTGGATTATGGGTGCCTGCTGTTTGAATAACTCACTATGGAAAACCTTTGTTAGAAAATGGGCTTCATCTTTAAACTGGATTTAGGGCTGTTTTGGCTGTTATGCTGGTTTCCTAAAGGAATTTAAGGTCAAATAGGTCAGATCTGCTGGGTGGGCATGTTTATGACAATGTTTTAGAGTCATTTGCGATATTTAATATCTCGTTATACTGGGTTCAAAATGGTGTCCTAAAGCAACACTGTGGAAAATGGGCATTTTGTGCTCCTACTTTGAGCCACCGCTAAAAGGAGCATTTTTACTGGACAAGCTGAGAGATACAGAACAGTCACTGTAAGTGACAGAAGTATGTGGACAGTAGGCGGTAGGGTAATATTACAGGATATTTCTCAACTATGACTGTGGTTACATTGTGTTACACAGTTATGTGCTGTACTATACTACACTACTCTCCCGATTACAGTTACGTGGATATGATGCTACATAGTGATGCTTTAAAATCAGCAAAGCAGAGGATCTCCAGAAACTAGGTTGGTCAATAAATTCAGAATGACACTGGTGGCATTATTATCAGTTTTTAACACATTTATTTAGGCAATATTCAACAAGTTAAAAAAAAAAAATAATAAAACTTTAACCTTAAATGTTTTAAGCTTACAGTCTCATTCCTGAAGCCTGATACACACTGATACAACTAATACACACGAAGAACATAAAAATAACTGAAAGCATTAACAAGGAGTATCGTTGGTCGGAATCTGGCTCCAGATGTTGACCTGTATATAACTACCCACAGCACTAGTAATGCTGCCGACACTATGAGGGTAAGGACTTGCAACACGCCTCCACCCATATATGCGAAGCTAGCCACTGCTCCTCTTTTCCAACTGCCGCCAATGTGGCAGTGCTGGCCAGCCCACACGCTTTGAAGAAAGCGGCAAGTTCCCAGCTTCACCACACCAGCTAACAAACGCCTGTGCTGGCCAACGTCGCTTAAGAGAGATGAGGGAAGAGGGGAGAGGGAGCACAGCCAATTGGGCTCTCTCGGACTCCAGTCGCCGATGGCAAAGCAGCATGGCTTGGGATTCATGGCTTGGGACATGCAACCCCCAGATGTTTCACAGTTCTGTGTCACCATTTAAAGCCACTTCAAACCACAGACCCTGACCAACTGCACCATGACTATATACACTGAAATGTACTGATAACCTTAATGTGGGCTAAGGCACCCTTAAATTCATATTGCTCTCAACGACACAAATGTGGCTCTAAGTGGAAGGTGTTTATGGAGCAGTGAGCATTATTTAACCTGCATAACAGTCACTAGTGCTCAGAATTCCAGATAAAATGCTACGTCCTTCTCTCCGTGACTCTCCTCTGAAGCTCACAGCACTCTCGGTCTGTCAGGGGATCAGTTTTCAGTACCACACTGTTTCCCGATGGCTCTAACCGAACGTTCATCACACAACACATATCCACCAGCTCCCTCTGACAGTTCTGTATTCCAGCTTCCACAACTCCACGTTTTGCTGGGTCCTTCCGAAGTGCTCTAGATTCTGCTGCTGAGAAGCCAATCAGTTTAGCTAGCAAAGCGTCAGACAGATCCACGTCCAGATATCCAGTGCCATCCGATATGGTAGCCCCGAGTTTCCATACCCCACCACTACAGCGCAGGTTTCCAACTAGAGTGACAATGAAGGCCTGCAGTCGCACCACTTGAACGGTAGAGGGAGGCCAAGGGTCATTTTGTAAAATGCACAGGTAGTTGAGGACTGACATGTTAGCATTACGGTTGCGTTTGTGGGCCGACAGCTGTGTTCCACTTTGTGTGCTAGTGAAGACAGGCTCATATCTGGGAATCTTTGGTTCTGGGGAGGTCAAGGAGTCATCTGAAGGACCTAGATCAGCCATTTCAGCTGAGGATCCCACACGGTTACTGTTGGACTCATTGACAGGTGCTCCTGAGGCAAAGCTAGAATGGCTTGATCCTCCATTTCGGGGCTGGCTGACTTGCCTGTCTGAGCTTGGGACAGGCTGCTGTCCTGTCCCACCATATTCGATACCCCGACTCCTAGGTAAGACCTCCAGATCTGCAGGTGTCATGATGCTGTCCAGTTCTTCCATTGGAATGTCATCAAAGTCCTCTTGGGCATTGCTGAAGTTCTCTGGAACCTCATCAAAGTTATCTGGAATGTCATCAAAGTCATCTGGTACATAGTCAAAGTTATCGGGAATGTCATCAAAGTCATCCGGTACATAGTCAAAGTTATCGGGAATATCCTGGAAGTCCTCATCTGGAGGATCGACTACATTCCGGCTACTAGAAGCAGGTGTTGCTTGATGGGAAGGCTCCAACCGATAGCTCTGAGACCGGTCATTTCTCACAGAAGCTTGCGACATCAGGGTGCCACCATTACTGTCATAACCACTGTCCGAAGTGGACCCTCCTAACTGAGGTTCCCTCAAAGCCTCCACGTTTGCAAGGAGCTCCTGATCATCTGGTTCTGCTCCTTGCTGATGGTCTTCCTCAGGCAATCCTAGGGTCCTGCAGAGCACCTTGGCCTGAGATTGTCTCTCCACCAGCTGCTCCACCTCTCCACCCAGAACTCTCACATTCTCCGCCTTTAGCAGCAGCACCCCAAGACGCACCACCACCGTCCCAATCAGCTGGAGCTTGGTGCCTGGAGGAAGACTGGTGTTAAGAGCTGGGATGGGTCGGTACTCCATGCCCTCCAGACTCTGCACCCCATCGGTAAGTTGTAGCATTAGCATGCGTGTAGGCTTGGCCTCCCATGGCTTCTGGGTGGCCTGCGTCACGGCAGTGACCTGCTCGTTGGTGCAGTCGGCACCACGCACGCGCTGCAGCTGAGAGTAGGCCGGTTGGCTGACATCCAGCAGGGAGTCCACCTGGAGGCAGTAGCATCCATTCAGTTCCATCTTCTGGGCCTCTGTAACGCCCGCAGGCAAGACAGGATGGGCGAGGTCACGAAGGTCAGTGAGCAGCCACTGGTCCAAGACCTGCTGGTTGAGTTGTGCTTGAGGCACTCCCACACCTCCCGCCTCCTCCTGCACCCAGTCCACACAAGCTTCCAGCCAAGTTTGAGGCACCTTGACCTGCCATGAGGAGTGCAGCCAAGCCTGGGTAACCTGGGCATTACCTGTCGCTGGCATCTTCTTGCTGCCCACCGGAACAGCTCTCAGTTCTACAAACAAACAGAAACACAGTGAATCAAAAATAAAATTCACGGTTAATTCACAAAATTAAATACAGTGGTAGCTAAATACTGGTCTGGCTGACCAATCTCGACCTAGCAGCGATACTGCTGTGCTTTGTCCAACAATGCCTGGACAACTGTCCATATACAGATGTATTGATATGTATGCATTAAATCTATTTAAAATATTTTCATACACATACACACATTTTAAACAGTCAGATTTGTAAAAGTTACAACATTAAATATAGAGTATAAATATCATTAATAAAAACAGAGCAAAATAAGACCACATACATACATTAAAGCATTCATCTTATGCTACAATGTGCTTGATACAAAAGAAAAATTCGGAACACTGTTCTCATATCATATCTGCCCAATATTATTTATTTCAGTCCAATCTCTTTAATACACAGAAGTATTCATTAATTTGGTAATATCATGATGTGTTGATCATTGATAATTTCTTTTAATATTGCAATACATAGAACAACATAGAATTTCATTCACTAAAATGAAGGAAAAACAACAAACTGTCAACAACTATATTTTCAACCTTTTATTAAATTTATGAACCTTTTTAAATTCAATTTAAGAATTTCTTTCAGATCCTAACAACATTGCTGACCACTGATTTTCTAACTGGCCACTGTCTGGACAGGGAGCTACGTGATAGCATACTCACAGCTAAGCTGAACTTCAGCAGATGCTGCTGCTGCTGCTGCTGCTGCTGCAAATCAGTGGCTTTAAGTTTCCCAACGACTCGCAAACATCTAACTTTACAACGCTGAAGCTTTTTAACAGTTAAACTCCGCGATTTAATTCCAGACTGTAGTCCTGAAAGACAACGTTTAGCCGGATAACATCTCCAAACCGTCTCCCCTACAAAGTTACCGTAACACCATTACAACCGAACTTACCCTCCTCCTAAGATCAACATGGGTGGGAGGAACTAAGATTGACGGTCCATTCGCCCAATCGCTACCTCCTTGCCCGCCCTCTGATCAGATTAAACCAATCAGAGTGTAGTTCGTTATGGAGGGACGGGCTTTCATTGGTCAAAGCTGAAGCGGCTTTTTCTTCTTTCTCAAGTTTTCTGTGCGTCGTCGTTTGTTAGGGGACGGACGCTGTGCAGGTAGGTTCACGTCTTTCTGTTAATTTACCTTCAGTGAATGTTCGATTGATTTATGGTGCTTTAAGACTGCTCGTTTATATGTAGTATTTTGAATATCCGTGGCTTTGGGAATTCGCTTTAATAAGTGGAACGAGATTCGCTAGCTATGCTAGCTATGCTCGCTACCGCTGATGCTAATGAGTGGCTCCACTGGGTGGCGAGCTAAGCTAACTAGCACTAGCTCCTGTTTCGATTTCGATTTTATTTGTTCGACAGAAAACAGTCAAACTCACCGACCTTCAGCTACAAAACCGAGATGTAGTTCATGCAATGAAGTACTAGTTTAAGTAGCTAGCTGCTTCGTTGCTAACGGAATTGCCTTCATCTGCGGTGCTCTGTAGCTTGAGTCAGCAAGAGGAAGTTCGCTAGCTAGCTTAGCCTGGTTAGCTAGATAGCATTAGCTCGAGCCTTCTATTGTTAATGAGGCTGGCTGGCAGGCAGGCAGGCAGGCAGGCTTGTTGCTCAGCAGCTGGGCTCTCTTGCAGAGAAGGAGAGAAGAGGAGAGCATGGAAATAATAATAGCAATATAAATAAGTTTAAGACATCCCCTCGCTTTAAATGGGACCCCTTTCGTTTAAGTTTCTTAGCTAAATCGAGGAGTTTGAGATTATTACTTTTGTATCTTGATATTTTAGCAGCTCTGTGTTGTGGCTAATAAGTGAAACATGCTGTTAGCTATCTCTTCTTTCTTTCTTCTGCTTTATAATGTGAGGATGGTGTATGCAGATCGTGTATGTGTTTTAGGTTTGTGGAGGAAAGAATAGCAGCGTTAAGGAAGCCTCGGTCTCTGCATTAACGTTAGCTAGCTAGCTACTTCCTTGTTCAGTGGCGTTAGCTTCCTGTTGTGTCGTAGTTTGGTGGTGAATAGCGCTCATATTTGTCATATCTCAACTTTCCCAACTTTATGTGGGTTATACTCATTGCATGCGAGGCTGGGGAGTAAGAGAGCAGGTTGTTGTTGGTGTTATGGAGGGGGTGTAGTGTATTCCTATCTTGCCTGATCTCTGATCTCTCGTTTTCCCTCTTCTACCTGCAGGTCGTGTGGCTTTAACTACTGCCAGACAGAAGTGAATCAGTTTGGCTGTGAAGTCTGTGGTGAGTTTTTTAATTTTTGTAAGGGATCAAGGGGGCAGTGGTGGCTCAGCGGTTAGAGCGCCGGGATATCGACAACAGGGTTGTGGGTTCGATTCCCGGGCTCGGCAAGTTGCCACTGTTGGGTCCTTGAGCAAGGCCCTTTACCCTCTCTGCTCCCCGGGCGCTGGAGTTGGCTGCCCACCGCTCTGGGTGTGTGTGTGTACTCACTGCCCCCAACACATGTGTGAGTGTGTGTTCACTACCAGATGTGTTAAATGCGGAGGACACATTTCGCTGTACAGTGTACAGTGACAAATACGTGCACCTTTAACCTTTATTTGTCTGCATTTATTACTGTGCTTTTAACTTTCCCAGTTCACCCATATTCTTGTTTACAGGGGAATACGAGGGCAGTTCATCACTGCAGATTGTAAACAGAGAATGGACACAGAAAACGACCAACAGGAAGAGGAGACCAGTTTCAGCCCAGAGAGCAACGGTAGGATTTCAGATCAGTACTTCTATGAGGCTGTTTACACTCTGTATTAACATGCAGTTTGTGTTTGGGACTTGTACTTTTGCTGGCTTCTGTTTACGCTTCACTAAATGCATCCGAGACGAGATCCAATTTTACTTCCCTAATGTAAAAAAGCAAAAAAACAACCCAAAACAAATCTACATGTGACTGCTGGAGGAAAGGTGGGGGTTTCATGGTGTGGTGGAGCAGTAGATAGTTTGAACAATACAATGGAGCCATAACGACTCTTTCTAAAATGACAAAAGAATAATTCAGCAGCAAGGGAACACACCCTGTAATACTGCCAGCTGTGGTCGATCATCTACTGGTAAATAAGTAGGAGCGTGCACACACGCACACACACACAAAGAAACCAGTGTCTGTAACAGCAGCGATGTTTTTCTCACCAGTGTATTTTCGCTTGCATAACTGTAACCCGACACACGCACAGTGCGCACCGCTTACATTAGTGTGAGGTTTTGTCAAGGAGCATTTCTGACCCCTTTAAATTTGTTTGGGTGATTCTGTCTTAATCCAATCACAGTGTGCCCATGGCATGTTGAACATCTAGCTTTTCATGTGGCAGACTGTAATCTGATTGTGATCTGATCGTCAAAATGTTAATGCAAGGTGTGAACAGCCTCTATATGAGGTGTGAATGCTAGTGCCAGTCAATGTTTTTCCTCCTTCTGCTGCCACTAGAACCTTTTTAACGGCTCAAGTTTCATTTTAGGGTTTTGTTTAGCAAAAATGTTTTTTTTTAATAGGGACCAACAGTTATGATTGCTGTAGTTCATTAGTTTGTGTCTGTCTGCCAGGCAAACGTCCTGCGGAGGATATCGATGACCAGCCGGACTATAAACGCTCTCGGAAGTCTGATGACATGGTGGAGCTGCGTGTGTTGCTACAGAGCAAAGTGAGCACCTTTACTCTGGCTTACAGAACAACTCATTTTAACTACTACATATATTTTAACACTGATATGTTTTCTTGTCCCTTCAATCCAGAATGCAGGAGCTGTGATTGGAAAGGCGGGCAAGAACATTAAAGCTCTGCGCACCGATGTGAGTACACAACTGTCTAGTTTTTGGCCCTTGTACACACAATCACATGTACTGGCACATATACACATGTACAGGGGCTGTAAAATGATGACTACCTTTTTTGTGCGGTAGAATTATGTAACTATGCTAATATCGTTGAAAACACACTTCTACTATCAGCTTTGCCACCCTTTTCATAATTCTGATTTTAAGAGATTTTTAATCCCTGGAGTTCTAAGTAAAGAATCATGTATCTGTAAAGAAAATTAAAGTATGACTAATAGGCAAAAAGTATTTGATAAAGGCCAAAACTACATTGCTCATTGCTCTTTCTTCTTGTCCTGTCCTCCTTTCTCCTCCAACATATGAGAGTATGAAATCGCAGTGAAATTTTTTACAATTAAAAATGTACTCCTCTTCCACTCCCTCTCCCCTTTTTCCTTGTTTTTGTTTTTATTTATTTATTTCTGGCCAATTCCCATATTCTGGATCGACTTGTCCCGCCCACCTGCGTTGCCGCCTGACCTCCTGACTCCCTGGTTGGCCCCGCCCATAATCGTGCCCTCCCTATTGGGCGCCTTACTTGATTGACATCCGTGTGCTTGATTGCTCTGGGTGGCTGGCCCCGCCCCTGCAGTACAATGCCACTGTGTCAGTCCCAGACAGCAGTGGGCCCGAGCGGTACGTGCCACTCAGATACTCCAACCTCCAAGTACTATCAGCACTGTTACTGCCAATACCAGTACTGTTAATGATGTCCTTCATGTACCAGAATACTCCCTACTGCCATAAACAGCCACTCATAAATTATGGTTACTATACTATTAGAAGAGCTGTAGTGTTATGTATTGAGTGCCTGTGCTGCCATCTGTCATTTAACGACCCTCTCCTTTTTCAAAGGTGCTATTTCTCTTTGTCCTCACCCAAAGAGATCAGAAATCCTATTAAAAGTACATACTTGCACTGTTGATCCATGTCTCATAGTTCTATATTCAGGTATTTCCTGCTAATGAACAGATCAGATCAGTAAATGAGGGTGAAGGGCAGTGCATTTAATTCCTTTTCTCCTGGTATGTTTGTATTGTGATGTGTTCCTGTGGTATTTGGCTAATTTAAAAGCCCAAAGATTGTCTGATTGCTGCCAGTGATCCCTGCCGTGCATCTCCTGTCGTCCTTACCATTTTCTCAGTTTGTCTCAAATCTGTCCATCTCTCTTCTAACAGTGAAGGACATCTTGCTTCACTGACTCATTCCACACCAGTTCTTCTTTTCGGTCTGAATCTCTATCTGTCTTACCTTCACATCCGGTTCCTTCTCTTTTCTCCCTGTCTTCTCTTGTCATCAGAGCTAACGTGTTCTAAAGCTCCTGAACAATCCTTTACTACACGGTCTGCATCTCCTCCCTCTCCTCCTCCTCCCCCCTCTTCTTCTCTTCTCCATCCTGCCTTTCCAGGGACCGGATGGAGTCTCACTTTATTTTTTGTTTTTTCTTGCTGTGCTTCATCACTCCTTTTCTGTGCAGTCAAAAGCATGAGGGAGTGCATGACCACACACCTTAGATCAATCTGCCTGTGGATAATTCATTCATGCACAGCAGACAGACTCTGGCAATAGTGTAATGTTGCAAGAATACCCTGCATGCATCTAACGTTTGTTCTCTTTCTCATCTCTCCCTGTGTGATCCTAATACAATCACACACCTGAAGGATTCTGAGCATCAGTGCAGAAATCCCAACGGTGGCTGAAATACTGCTGAAAATCATCCCCACATTGGAGGAGGTAAGCTCAGTGCCTTAGTTTGTTTTTCAGATATGATCCCATCATATCTTCAGTGAAAGTGTTCTGCATGAATATCTGAATCCTTTTTTCTGGTTAATTGGCTCAGTACCAGCATCATAAAGGGGTGGACTTTGACTGTGAGCTGAGGCTGCTGATCCATCAGAGTTTAGCAGGTAGCATCATTGGTGTAAAAGGGGCCAAAATCAAAGAGCTGCGTGAGGTAAGGCTTGAAGATGTTCTCCAGAAAGGTCTTCATTACAATGTCTGTACACCAGAACATGGCACACTAAACTCTGTTCAAATATCTTGATCAATTATTTATTGTTGCAGAGCACCCAGACAACCATCAAGCTGTTCCAGGAATGTTGCCCTCAGTCCACTGACCGTGTAGTGCTAGTGGGGGGCAAAGCAGATAGGGTTGTGGAGTGTATTAAAACCATGCTGGAGCTCATAAATGAGGTAAAAATGAGTATCCATCCATTCATAGCATTCAAAGCGGTTTTGAGTTCTTGTTTTTTTCATTTCTATGCATCCCTGTTGGTCTCTCTCTAGGCACCCATCAAAGGCCGTGCCCAGCAGTACGACCCCAACTTCTATGATGAAACATACGACTATGGCGGATACACCACAATGTATGAGGACAGAGGTCGGCGTTCAATGGGAGGCTTTCCCTCACGGGATCGCGGTGGTGGATTTGATCGCATGCCACCCCGTGGCGGGCGTGGGGGCCACCACATGCCACACAGTAGAAGGGACTACGATGACATGAGCCCACGCAGGGGGCCCCCTCCACACCGTGGAGGCAGAGGAGGTGGTCGTCCACCACGGAACATGCCCATGGGACCGCCCCACCATCGTAGAGGGTAAGTGACTTGCTTGTAATGGACTGATGTCACCTGTACATTGTACACTGATGTTGACATTGTATTCCATTTAATTCATCCTGTTGGTGTTGCGCATTAAGCAGTTTTTTGCCTAAATTGAGCTAGACTACTGTTTAAAGGTCTGGAATCTTTGTTTTGAATAGTATACAACAGTTTATGAAATAGATTTTCAATTTTTTAAATAGAACTGACATTTGAACAATTGTGCAGTTAGGCAGAAGAGCGTTCGTTATTTAATATACTGAATGGAGCAAGATATTTATTTATTTATTTTAACGGACCCTATACCATGGAAAAGCGTTTCCCCATTAGTTTACAGTAATTTGTAAAGTTTCAATACACACAATTCAGTCCCTCGGTCCACATATTGCATATCTCCACTGATTCCACTTATGCCAGTTTAGCCCCATTCTTCCAAAGAGGAGTGTTTCACCTTGGTGTGCTTTTTGGATGGCATTTTACAAGGCAGCCAATCAGAACATGGCTTTAATACAAGGGGCAAAGCTTGACCTATTAATTATAACTATTTTTGGAACATAACCACACAAGCATTGTAAGTGGATCTAAGGGACTAATACAAGAAGAAATGTGAAATTGGCCCTTTAAATAATTTGAACACAGTACATATAAGTTGTGACAAGCAATATTAAGTGAGCTACTTATGTAAGTGTGCATTGATCTTGCATGATGATGGCTGACCGTATATGGCTACTATGTGTATGTTTACAGTGACGACCAGTATTACAGCTCCCACCGCAGCCACTCAGACGACAGACAGTAAGTCCCTCCCTCTAGTTCAGCGGCCCATCATGTAGCTGGCCTTTAAGTACAATGTTTGCCATAGAAAAGTTTCTGGAGCTGCAGTCTTCTCCTCTCTTTCCTGTCTGACTTCATCTCATATACCATGTGTCTAATGTGTATAATCTCACTGCTTACTGTTTGTATAGTTCCCTACACGGTCACTTTGCTTTGTTTTGCATGTTTAATTTGGACATAACTTTGGAAAGCAGCTATGAGCTAATATTTAGGAGCCACACTTTTGTTGACATTGTTGTTTTGTTTCATTGCCAGAGGAGACAGGAGAGGTAGACCACGAGACCGTTATGGCGGCAGCATGGTGAGTACACCTTATGATCTTGTTTTCTATGTTTGTTCGCTACATCCTCTCTGCTTTTTTTGATGGAGAAAAGATAATCACATGAGAATTCAGATGGTCTTATTAGTAATGAGATTTTGGTCTTGGCCTAAACTAGACTAGAAGCTATGCAAACTCAAAGGTGGTTTCTGTAGCCTGCGTGTCCTCACACTCCTTCATGGGCAGATGGTCTGCCCGAGACAGACTGCCTGCTGTTACCTGGCAACAGATTTTTTTTTTTAATTGCTTGTTGCCATAGAAACAAGAGTGACTGAATTGACTGAAGGCGGGCATTGGTTTATTTGGTTTATTGTTAGCTGGCTAAAAATGGTGTGGTGTTTCTTTTTACAACATCTCTCTTTCTCTCTCTCTCTGCCCCTACAGAATGATGGTGGATATGGTAAGTGTTCATTTTGGGGTATTTATGCACTTTTGCTGGTTAATTTACAATATATATTTCTGCAGTCATGCAAAACAAAAATCACATTTCTCCAAAATTGCAACTTAACAATATAAGGAAAGTCCCCTTTTCACTTTGGAAATGGAAGTCTGTGTAAAAAGATTGAATTCCAGATGATTTGAAAGCAGACTGAGATATAGAGGTTTTTGATTGGCCGTGGCAAAATACCTGTATGTACATATCTACTTATTTGTCCCAAGGAGAACATTTAATTAATTTGTCTTGTCTTTTCTGTTTTGTGTGCGTTCCCCAAATAAACATTAGACAACTCCTCGTGGGACGGCTATCAGTCTGGTAAGTGTTCAGGTCCATTGTGAACTGAAAGTTGTACTCCTGGCAGTAGCAACCCTCTAGTGATGGACTGACTTCTCTTGTCTCTCTGTGTATTGTTCAGGTGGAAGGGGTAACTATGGTGATATGGGCGGCCCCGTCATCACAACACAAGTGACAATTCCCAAAGATGTAAGTGTGTATGCAGTTGTGTGCTTATAATACCCAATGCAGCGCTGGTCTTCATACAACACGACTGAAACCCTGCAAGCAAGGGTAGCTGGAACACACCAACACTCTTAACCTGGCTCATCTTTTTCCGTAGCTGGCGGGGTCAATCATTGGAAAAGGAGGCCAGAGGATTAAGCAGATCCGCCATGAATCTGGAGCATCGATTAAAATTGATGAACCGCTCCAGGGATCAGAAGATCGCATCATCACCATCACGGGGACCCAGGACCAGATTCAGAACGCACAGTACCTGTTACAGAACAGGCAAGTCCTACATAGCCTGCCACTTACTCTTTTGTCTGTCTCTTTGGTTTCCTAATTTCAGTTCAGGCTTTCTGATCAGTTTTCAACTTTTTATTTATTTAATTTAGTATTTACATGTCCCGTCACCCCCCTAACTTAATTCTTCTGAATTTCAGTTACAGTGTAGGAACACCTGTAGTTATTTGGCTTTGTGGTTATTTGACGCTGTTCACACTAGTCAAACTGAGTGTGACTCTCAAATCAGATCTGTTTAACTGTCCACTCCTGTTTGCAAGTGATCAGATTGGATGTGCGTGTTTGGACATCTGTACAAATCTGATTGTAACTGAATGGGATTTCTTGAAGTTTTTGGCAGTCTAGAAATCAATCTGGATACAGTCTACATCTGCCACAATTTGGATTCGGACTGAACATGGCCCAAGAGAGCATAATTGAATTAATGGTCCCATGCTCTGGGTCGCTTTGATGCCACCAATCACCCAGTGTAATGCTAACCAGTGCTGTCATGTCATGTTGGCATCACTGACAGTTAAGTGTTACTCAAAGTGTAACTAGGCATTGAGAAAACCTGGACTGCTCAGTTGACCCTGACATTTCTTAGCAATTGTGTGCATGATTCATTAAATTGAGGCTGCCTAATTTTCTCCATCCTTGTTCTCTCCACAGTGCTCTCCACTTGCTTGGACACCACCACGAATAACCCATCCCACCCCCACTTCTCTCAGGACCCCCAGCCCACTGCAGTTCCACTCCATCTCCTCGTTATCAGCAGCGCTGCCTCCTGACTCCTAGCACACAAGACCCTTCTGTAAAAAATCTTTCTCCCATACCTTATATCCTATGGAAGCTTAGATTTTGTGTGAAGACCTCTTGTTGAGTTCTTTCAGTCCAGAGGAGAGGATGCAGTCAGTTATCCTCTAAACCTCTTGTCCTCTAAACCTTTTGAGCGTATATACCTGCTTGGTATCTTCTTTTCTTTCCCTTTTCTGCTTTGATAAAGGCCACACTTTCACTGCTTCACAAACACATTGTAGAGTTCTGCTTTTTGCTGAATGCTTGTTTTGCAGGTCCTGCATTCTTTTGACGAGTTGCTGTCTGTGAGCGTGTTCTATGCTTTTCCTCAACAAACCATCCTGAATCAGTCCAGAATGTACACAGAAACTTTGGAATTTTTTTAATGAGTTTTTCTTTTTTTCTTTTTTTCTTTTTTTTTTTTAAATAAATGCATACATTTTCTCTTTTACTGAGTTGAAGAAAAAATATATTTGGTCTGTACGGAGAAAATTATATGTAAATATCCAGTGATTTATATGGGATAAAATTGGTGTGTTCATCAGAGTACCCGTACCTGTTCTGTCAGTGTGTTGGTCTCTCCTCTGCCGTAGTCTCCTCTAGGCTTCATTGCAGCTGTGAAGCCTGGAGAAAAGATCTTGATGTTGGTGGTTGTGTATCCTTTTAATTTTTCCACTCGGTCACTGGGTTTATAGGAGCCCAGTGTTTCTTGGATTTGCTCTACCTCTGGAAGTTTTGTAGGTCTACCACTCTAAAATGAGGCCCACAATCATCTTTTTTTTTTTGGGGGGGGGTTGAGGAGAAAGAGAGGGTTTGACGTTGTACTTCAGATTGTTGGGCAGAGCAGTAATTTGAGTTCCTCTTTCTAGTTTTATTATTATTATTTTTTTTTTGTTTGCATATTTTAATTTTTTTTTTTTTTACTCATTCTTTGAATTTTCTCTCCCAGATACATTTGTAGAGTTTTGTCATTTGTCAAAAATAAAATATGCCAGTTTTTATGAAATTCTTTCAGCTCTGTTGGTCATTTGGTAAATGAACAGCCTTCATGTTGATGATAGATGCCCTGTTATTTTGCCTCAGACTGAAACCCACTGGTTTTCTTTTCACAGTGGGCTTTTCCCAGTCCCCTCAGTTCCCAGTTGGCAGGGTGTTTGGTGAGCTAGCTGAAGACATTGGAGTTGGGTCTAATAGGGTGAGCTGCTGGCTAGCTTAGCACCTGTCACTTCTCCGGCTCTCCCCAGGGTGTTAGGCAGAGGCCTGCAGCGGTCCTTCACTCGGTTGGCCAGCGTTAGCTTCTAGCCTTTTTTTTTTTTTGCCTTACTCTGATAATCTCCTGAAGTGGCCATTTAGTTTAGCTTCAAAAGGGCTTTTGTTAACAGTAGTGGGCTAGTGAGTTAGAGGTGTCTGTAATTCTCATATTTTGCTGTCATGCAAAACCTAGTCCCTTGGTGTTTATGAATCTGACCATACGTTACATTGACCAAATTTGATTAAGAATGGACCCACAAAAATGCTCCAAAATTATGTAAAAAATGGAAGATGCACTTTTATTAAACAAAATATATGTTAATGAGGTCTCTTCTGGTTGGCTGCCTTCTGAAACTTCTGACTCCAGCGTGATGGGCGGGGCTAAATTGCGGTAGGATGTGCAGTAATTATTTAATGACTCAAATCTCTCCACTAAAACTGACCCCAGGTCAGTAGCTCTAGTCCTAGGATGTAAGGATCCTAACCCGCTGGTTTCCTAATAGCGTGCTGTAGACCGACTGAAGCAGAAGCCGGAAGATCCTGGGCGCTCCGTTACACTGGGGGGCGCCATCCCTCCCGTTTAAAGCCTTTACTAGAGGAGAAGCGCCTGTAGTGCTGAATGAACGTACTTTGCTCTGGTGGTCTTCGCACCACTCCCTTCGTCATACCACCTGCACCCACCACCTTGTGGTCTCTTCACCTGTGGAGTTAGTCTGGGAAGTTCTGGTGTGTATTTTCTGCTCTGCAGATCAGGAGCGTGAACAGGTGTGTGAGGCTCGCCAGTCTCTGAAGTGTGAGCAGCAGAAGTTTAGGGCTGCAGGTTTGAGGGGAGGCTTCACTGAGTTTTTATGGCCGGTTGTTTTAGCCAGTGCTGCAACCTGTAACTCCCTCAAATTCGGGATTTCTGTAATGCAGTTTTTACTAGACGTTCTGATGTGGGGTATCCACTATGGATTTATGAATTTATGAATGTTTATTATAGTAATATGAGATCTGCAGATCTATAAAGCCATTCTGACCAGTCGTATTGGCAGGACCTTTTATGGCTACCATTGATTTTACATGAATTCACATGCTCTCTTATCTATATATTATATTTTTATTAGTAAAATGCATTTACAGTTAGTTTTACAAGATCATAATTATTTATATTTATACTGTATTTCTGACTATTGACTATAACTGCACATATCTTGAGTGCATACATGTAGTCAGAACTAAATTAGAGGTCTTTTCATTAATTAACATTCATTTCCAGGTATCTGGACCTAGACGTTTTAGCATTAGTAAGGCCAGGATGTTGATATACACTATATAACGAAAAGTATTGGGACACCTGCTTGTTGGACTAACTGTCTTTCTGCTAGATTTCGGAGGAGCATTGCTGAGCATTAGTGAGATCAGTGACATTCAGTCATGTCGCTCCACTGCTGCGTTTTCTTCACTGGCTTCCTGTAGCTGCTTCCCGCATCAGATTCAAAACCCTGACGCTGGCCTACAAAGCCAAGAACTGACCAGCCCCTCTGTACTTGATGGCAATGGTCAAAAGCCGATCCGCACCAAGAGCCCTTCGAGCTTCAAGTACGGCTTGGCTCGACCCGCCATCCCTCAAAATCCACGGAAGACAAGCGCCCAGGCTTTTTTCAGTCCTGGCACCGAAGTGGTGGAGCGAACTTCCCCTGGGTGTCCGAACGGCAGAGTCCAACGCTCGCTGTGTTCAAACCCAGACTGAAGACCCTCCTCTTCCGAGAGTACTTGGGCGAATAGCAGAGTGGTCTCCTTACTGACTTGTGTTTAGTAGTGTCTAAACTTAGAGGATCTTTGAATTTTTAGTCTATTTAAACTAGCTGAGGTTTTTCTTGGGTAAATAGCAAAGCACTTTTGTAAGTCGCTCTGGATAAGAGCGTCTGCTAAATGCCTTAAATGTAAAATGTTGGATGATCACCATATTACCTTATCCTCAACTCCCCCAGCTTATCACAAAAAGTGTTGGAAGTGATGGAGCACCATCCATCAAAGTTCCACTGCTCCACAGCTCAAGGCTTGGGGGTTTTACACTCCTCTAGGCAACGCCTGGTATTAGACAGCATGTGGCCAATAGGTTCATGTTTATCTGCTCCAAAGAGTCCTATTCTTTTGGCAGTACTTCTATACAAGGACTAGACAAGCTGTGTGTGCATGTACGCATTTGCACATCTGTGTCAGCAATGGGTGCAAGTTAAAGCAGCTAAAGCGCATGCATTAGAAGGGCTGTCCGCAAACATATGGACATATGGTGTATGTAGATTATCTGCATTGTGATTGACCACATAGATTGTACTTTAGAGCCAGTGTAGTATAACCATAACAGCCCCATAACTGCTATGTATTAAAACATAACCGTAATTATGATCCATATAATGTTGTATTTGATGCAGAATGGAGCAGCCGCTGTCTCCTCGAGAGTCTGGCCAGTTTGTGGCGGAGCGGAGCAGGGATGTGTTTGTGGACGAGGAGGGGGTTAAGAGCATAGCAGAGATGCTGTATGGACTGAAAGACGAGGAGGCGTTTACGGCCAGCGGCTGGAAGAAGATGAACCCGCTGGCTCCCCCTCCAGACACAGACACGGCCATTAACTGGGTGTTCGTGACGGACACCATGAACTTCTCCTTCTGGCCAGACAGAGAAGACCAGCAGTGTGAAGTTATCTACAAAGGAAGCACCTATCGTGGATACATGTCTTTGTGTGCGGCCGTCACCAGAGCTTTAGATGAGGGTACATGCATCTGCAGTTTTCTGTAGTAGTAGAGGGAACCTTCGGGCCTTCATGATTTCTGAAGGATAAAATACAGGTCTAATTTTTAGTCTAAATATATTCTTAGACTAATTCTATAAATTCTAATATTCTTATATTGGTTATTAGATGGAAAGGATAAGCGTTAGATAAACCAAGCAAGCTTTCCCATTGGTTAGGCCTTCAGGAGCTGGAATGAAGGTCTTAGGCATCAGATAAACCACCTATAAAACTACACAGTGGAATCGACCAGTCTTTTGATTTCTAATATTTGGGACCAGTTCTGATTAATGCATCACAGGCAGGCTTTCTAGAAGTCCTAGGCATGACGCAGACTGAATGCCAGTGGTAGTTTAACCAGGATTCAGTGAGTTGTTAGAAATGGAAAACGCTGGAGGCGAGCCACAAGACTCTGACTTTAACCCATCCTTCCAGTGAACACACACTAGTGAGCAAACGTGCCCGGAGCGGTGGGCAGCCATTGCTGCGGTGCCCGGGTAGCAGGAAGGGTGAAGGCTTTGCTCAAGGGCCTAACAGTGGCAGCTTGCCAAGCCCTGGTATTGAACCCGCTACCCTGTCATCAATTACTCAGGGCTTTAATCACTGGTCCTCACTGAAGGCCTACCTTAAATAAATAGCCATGGTTCAATACTGAACTGATAATAGGCCCCTGCTCTATAGCAACAGTAATATAGCTAATAATTAGCAGCTGGGATGCCTTGTATATTTGAAAGAGGTTATTAACATTTATGTAAATTGATGTAAATAAAAATAAATATAATAAATAAACACAATTTATAATAAATTGATGACATAAATTGATAATTGGTGAATCTGCAGCTACATTTTTTGTCACCACTTAAAATACCCTTTTGCCTAAATTATATAGATGTATTATATGTAAATCTAAAATCTATATGTTAATATAGTATATAAAACAACACAAATATAAAAACATAATGACACATAATTCCTCTAATTCAGTCTACAGCACCAGTATTTCTGATTAAAGGGGGTGAGCTATTAACATGAGTGACCTTTTCCTCCGAACCTGCTGATGTTCTTTCTCCTGTTCCTGTAGGCGTGCCGATTACAGACCCTGCCTACTTCTCTCAGATCAGTGAGGCGGAGCTGGGGCGTGTCCTTCGCTCTGATAGTGCCACGCCCATGCCCATGCTAAAGGAGCGCCACCAGGCCCTCACTGAGGCGGGGCGGGTGCTCATGCAGCATGGCGGATCTTTCCGGAACTTCATTAGCCACGGACAGAATGACGCGGAGAGGATGGTGCGTTACATTGTGGATAATATACCGTCATACAGGGATGAAGCCACCTATGAGGTAAACAAAGAAAATGATGACTGGTTGATTTGTATTTGCAGCAGTGGTGTAAAAGTGAATTCTACACTCCCCAACTGTAGGGGGAGCCCAGTAGCAAAAATACCAGTTTTCGCATATTGCTGCTTTAAAGTGCAAAAACATGAATGATTAACGTAAGTAAATACGTTCATGTTATTTATAACACAGTCTTGGTTGATGAAAAACTAGAAAGTGAATGATGCTTTTCGAAATGTTTGAAAAGTATTTAAAAAGTATATAAAACTTTTTTTTTAAAATATCAAGATATTTTTTGTCCATGATATGGGCCCTTTCAACCTAAAACGTTTACAAAACATTTAATTGTAGGCCATCAATTCACTATAACAGCATTTTTCGATACAGAAAAAATGCTAAATAAGTGTACCCCTTTTATTAATACCAATTATTAATATTTTTCCTATTAATTATTAAATTATTGTTAATATTAATGTTTATATTTTCAACATATTAAAGCACTCAACATCATATTCAATAAATCCAATATTTAAAACAAGAATTGTGCTTCATAGTGTCCCTATCTATCACTGTAACCATAAGCTGGCGTATGTAAGAGCCTCAGGCTAGCATGCTAGTCATTATACAACTATTCAGTACAGTACAATAGAAGCTGAGTTAATGTAGCTACTATTATAGAGCATTTTATCGCTCAGCCTTATCGATTTGACAGTATTCACGATTATTTATGTTATACAAATACAAGCAAGCTAGCTTTAGAGTTAGCATTAGGCTCAGTCTTACCACAGCTATCATACAAGCTTTTTTCTTGGTTGAAGACACCGGTTAGTTAGTGGTGAATGCTAAAGCCAGAGCTATCGGGTAGTTTACAGTATAACCAAATCAGAGGGCCACTAGCTTAATAAGATCCAACAGACCAGACTGTACAGACAATAGCAGTTCCAGACGAAATGCTAGCTAGATGTTTTAGTCATTTTGACCAGAAAAAGAAGCCACTGATGGAAAGTAGCTAACAGGACGGTCAGGTAGCTGCTTTGTTAACTTTAAAACTTTAGCCTTCCTCATCTGACTAGTCGTCTCTGTCATCTCTGGACAGATCCACTCTCTCCATTATAATAATGATTTAAAAACAGCTATCGTAGCAAGTTTAGCTTTCTAACAGCAACATTAGCTAGCTGCCACCAAAAATGTGCATATCAGCTTCATCAGAAGGTTTTACTGGCCTTTAAACTTGAAACTGACAGTCTGGAGATTACTGTAGGAAGTGAGTAGATCTATAACAGATGTACTGATGGGTAATGTTTTCAGTTTAGCTACAGATCCTCATAATCACCTGCACTGACTGATTGCATCTTTTGTGTTCATACATCTTGTCTTGCCATCAACACTGATAATCCAGGGCAAGAAGATTTCCTTCTATAAGCGGGCTCAGATCCTGGTGGCCGATTTTTGGGGGATTATGGAGGCCAGGCAGGAAGGGGACATACCAAACCTGGACTATCTGACCATGTTTGCGGACTACAGAGTACCGCAGGCCCTCGTCTACCTGGGGGCACTGCGCTACTCGGACGCGCTTATGGACGCCCTGAAAAAGGGTGAGTTGGGTCCTTATCTTCATACTGGTCTATACCCAAAACGAATGACCATCCTTGCCATTTCCTCAAAGTGCTTTTGGTCTACTTTGAGGCCTCTGAAACACGTTCAGTTGATCAGTCTAGGTTGGATTCAGGTTTTATGGGGCAGGATTCTCTGAAGGTGGCCTGTGGTATCTGACGCCAAAATGTTATAGCAGGTTGATCCGCAGTTTGTTTAGACTGTTTCCAGCGCATCTTCACCATAAACCGACCTCAACGGACCATGCCACCTTCTCCCATTGCTCCATGGTCCAGTTCTGAGGCTGTGTGTCTATTGTAGGAGCTTTCAATGATGGACAGGGGTTAACAGGGGCACTCTGACTTCTACATTCCTCCAGCAAACATCATTAAAAATTGATGGGACTTGTGCCACAGTAGCCCTTCTGTTGGTTTAGACCAGACAGGATAGTCTTTGTTGCCTTGGTGCGTCAATAAAGCTTTGCGCGACCAGCATCCTGTCTTCAGTTTATGATCTGTCCCTCTGTGGACCACACACCACTGCTGATTAGGAACACTGAATAAGCTTTGTCAGTTTGGAGATGCTCTTACCCATAGTTGTTCATTTTAATGGCTCTATTCCACCTAAGAAGACTCTACTAAGGTCATGAAAGCCATGTGCTCCCTATTAAATGCGAGTAGGGAGTCAATTCAGATATGGACTACATAGACAGCTCGTCTTGCCTGTCGATTGTACTGATTCTTTATTCTTGCCATTTCTAGGTGAGGTTCTGAGCTCCGGCGAGAGGAGAGAAGTGGAAATCCGAGGCTGCTCCATCTGGTGTGTGGAGAGAATCAGGAGTCGCCTGTGGGACCTGGTGCAGGAGAGAGATGGGAAGAGCTGCAGCATAAACTCAGCTCTCATCGACTTCTATCTGTGGCCTTATGCCAAACAGCATCACAAAGAAATGGCTCACATCCCCATACACCACACACGCTGCATCTACTACTGAAATGAAGGACCGAATGCTCTTCCCGGTTTACGGGGGAATCATCGATTCAGTCTGCCCATCATTCCACTCCAGTGTTTACATTTGTTTTAAATAAAAAACACTGAAAATGACACAAGAGGAAGTTGCCTTACAGAGACTAAAAACAGAATCAGTAAGACCCTCAGTGAGCACAGCAAGGGCAAAGGTCCCTCAGAGCTGGAGAAAGAAACCTTGGGAGGACCCAAGACTCACAGGGGGATCCATCCTCCTCTGATCAGAACTATTTATCAATTATTGATAAAAGTCACCAAACCACCACACAAGACTGTTCTACTGCTCAGGTGTGCAACATAAGCATAATATAAGATAACTAATATAGTCATAGTAGAGATGGTCAGAAAAATAATAGTTGATGGTGGCAATAATAATAGCGGCAGATAATTAGAGTCCGTAAAAATTTGAGCACGGTCATTAGGCAGCTGGTCTGGCACGGGTGGCAGGGGAGCCTGGTCATCAGTCTGGTAGGTGGCAGCCGGTCTGACGCAGGTGCAGGGGACCCAAGCGGTCAGTCTTCCAACAGGTCAGGCTGAATAAGTGGGCAGAGAGGTTCAAAAGATAATGGTGCTCATCCACTAATATCTGCCTAACAATTTTCATACATGTGTTCTTGAGAAAAGTCCTATGCTCTTATAAAGATGAATTCCATTGTTCTTCTTGTCCTATAACATGAACACATCCCAAATTCGAAACCTTATATCTCTGTTTTTACCGGTTTTCACTTTTCAACAAAATTAAAATCTGGCATTTCTAGCACTTTACAGAATTTCATGACCAATAGAAATGCTCCAAAATGACCAGCTCCATTGGAAGTTTCTCCCTTGCCTGTAAAGTTGCCATTTATATATATATGTCTTAAATTAAATGTTAAATGGGGCTGGGGACTTTATTAAACAATAAAAAATAATAATAAAGGACATCTATTTTTTCCTTAAGACACTTCTGTGAATCCGGTGTTCTGACAAGTTGTGTTTCCTTAAAGCCTGTATATAATGTATATGTATAGATACAACTGCTTTAATGAACATTAGGTAGAATATTTTGAATTTCTAAAAGCATCATTTCAGGAAATGATCCTAACAGAGGAGTAGGTGGGATGCTGGGGAAAGCCTGAGTCTCCTCATCAGGGTAAAGGTGAGGTAATTGTGGTGATATATATATTTTTAATATAATAATTTTATTTTTACATTTTTTTTATTGTATGCACACGTTTGAAACACCCAATCAAATAATATCAGTGATCTAAGGTTGTATAATGCTCATGAGGAAAACAGCTATTTCGAAACGCGTTCTTGAGGACGCTACTTGTTTGTCCAATTCGGCCAACGTAGGGTTTGCAGTTTCAGCCTGTCTGCTCTTGGCGACAATCAGCGGCTGTTCCAAGACTTTGGTCAGGTGAAAGTTTACCACTTGTTCGACTTACAACCTCTGAAAGTTCATTAGTTGGCTTATGGCAGGCTTATGAAACGTGCTGGATGGATGTGGGGCAGGAGCACGGCGTGGAAGGGTTAGGATGAGGGAGGAATCTGGGAGAGTGCAGGGTAGTGGTGACACAGCTAGCAGGGAAGCTAGCTAGCTAACAATGCCATACAGTGCCAGCTAACGGCTAACGCACCCACAAAACACAACGGCGAAACTTCCAGTAGAGGCACGGGGTTCATTACGTGATAAAAGCAGGAGTTTTAGGACTGTTTCTGTCCACTTTGACGACGTTTGTCACTGATGAGTAAGTTAACGGCAGCGGGGTTGCAGTAACCTGTTAGCTCGCTGCTCCAGTGCTGTGATTTTACAGCGGTGAGGCTGGCAGCTAACCGCAGTCCAGCCCCTGCTCATTTTATGGTTAGATTTCCATTAATCGCGATTGTTACTAATATTGTTGGGTATTTCGGACGATTTCCACTCACTAAAGGACAGAAACATCAATAGCAACTGCTGTTGACCACATTTGTTGACCACAGGAAGCTTTATCCTCAGCCACCTAGCTATACACCCAAATGTGAGGTACGCTAGCTAGCTGTATGTCCACATTTTGTGGAGACCTCTTCTAGTGAGTGAGGAAATACACACACACACACACACACATACACACACACACACACAGCTTGTCTAATCCCTTAAGAGAAGTGCTGCCAGTAGAGCAGGACTCTCAGGAGCAGATGGACATGACACTACTGGCATCATATCTAATGCCAGGCGTGGACTAGAGGGGTATAAAGCCCCCCAGCATTGAGCTGTGGAGCAGTGGAAGAACTGTGTCCTCTGGGATGATAATATGATGGTGCTCCACCCAGTACTTTGGGATGAGGTGGGGTGGTGATCGTCTAACATCCTGACCTCACTCACAAGAGCAATGCTCCAGGATCTAGTAGAAAGCCTCAGCTGGACGGTAGAGACAGTTACCCCAGCAAAAGCAGGATAAGCTCTTTTAACTGACCGTGCACATCTCACATTTGTTCAGGTACATATTTGACACTCTTCTTATCCAGATGTTACACAGGAAGGCAAATGTAGCATTAGAGGTCAAGGACTTCAAGGACTTGTATTGGTGTAGGGTGGCGTCCTTGCCACAGCCAGGACGCCACCACACCACACCAGATGAAAGATGAGAGGGTGACCAACGCAAACTGCCGCAACAGATGATGCTTTTGTCTAATAGAGTGGACAGTGAGTGGGTACTGTTGATGTTGGTAGTAATGGAGCGTTCATTTTGTTACCCACATTAAACATCCCAGAATAAAAATGAGAGCAATGCAGATGATCAGTGCTTTAGCGAGACAAGTTGTAATGGAAATTTCTTAATGGGGTTTAACCTAACTCTGACATCTCCATTTGCAGAAAACACTATGACATCCACGATGATCTCAGTCCCCACCACAGCGTCTCGCTTCGCCCTGCTGCAGGTGGACTCTGATTCCGACTCGGACTCTGATGTGGGCAAGCCTAAAGGGGGCCGTGAAGCTGGGAAGTCACGCTCAGGGAAATCTTCCAGTGCCAAAACTAACCAGAACACTGAGAAGAAGAAGGAGAAGAAGAAACGGAAGAAGGAGCAGCAGCAAAGTGAAACTAATGAGGTGAATGAGAGCGAAAGATGGAGAGAGGTGTCAGTGATGATCTAACGTATGCAGTCAGATTGGTCTTCATTTTTTGTAGGTGCATGTCTGTTTGAAATGAAAATACTCACAGATGGGGGCTCAGAGTAGCTCTGCAGTCTAATGCGGTACCACTATGGCCCCGGGAGTTACAAGTTTGAATCCCCAGCCATGTCCGCTTTGCCATCAGTGTGCTAGGGGAGCTATAAATGTGGGTACATGGGCAGTACCAAATTGGGAGCAAAAGGGAAAATCTTTATACATTTATATCAAATAAAATAAGAATTCTACACAGATTCTTTACCCTATGTATATTTTTGTGTGTTCCTCTGCAGCTCAGGAGCCTCGCCTTCAAGAAGCTGCCTCAAAAGTCCTCAGCCCCACCTTCTACGCTAACTCTGCAGGGTGTAGCTAATGATCTGCTGCAGCCTACAGCCAAGGATCGCCCGTCAGCCCCCCAGGAGAATTGGCAGGAGTGGAAACAGAGAGATGAACAGGTGAAAATGTTTGTTCTGTCGGTCTGTTTGGCCTCTCTCGTCGTCTTCTCTCCTGTGGACATATTTGACTTCTGATTAAATCTTTGTTGGTTATGTAGCTGACCAGCGAGTTGTACGAGGCGGATTTGGAAAAGGCCTTAATGCTGAGTAAACTAGAATTTGAGCAGCAGAAAAAGGTAAATCATTGAGTTTTGTCTGCACTGCTGGTAAAACATCATGTAGACCACTGTTGAATCAGTCGTGCTATTTGTATTTGCTCAGGCAGCAGTATGGTGTGTTTGTGTGCAGGATGTTGCCAGTGTGGAAACACCGTCACCAAAGTCCAAAGGAGGGGGGAAGAAAGACAAGAAGAAGAACCAGCAGGGCAAGGACAAGCGCATCACAGTGTCTCTGAAAGACTTTCAGCAAGAAGGAGGCATGGGTGAGAATCTGTTGTGTGTGTGAGTGTGTGTGTATGTGTACTTTTGTGTATGTATGAAAGCGCACGTGATGTAAGAAATGCTAACTGAGCTTTTCTATTCCAGATCCGCTGAGTAAGAGGCCAGAGAAAGAGGTGAGTGTCTTGTGTAGTTAGATACAAGGGAGGGCATTTTTTATTATTATAATTTTTTTTTTTTTTTATTGTTCTTGGCCATTTGACTTTTGATATACAAGTCCTGTGATAATTTTGTTTTCTGTTATATACTGAAATGTAAACAGTCATGGGTGGTATAACTGTAATACCACATACAGCTGTGTTAAAAAATATTGATGCCATACACTGAAAACAGGTGGTGAAAAAAAAAACAAACAAACAACCCCATCGTAGATGAGTTTAGCGACACAGAGTTCAACTGAAGGACAGAGCAAAGATGAACCATTGACTTAATGAACCTGAAACCAGTCAGCAACACTCCTAAGACCATTCACCCGACTTTGTGCTCTTATATTTGAGGCTTTATCCATTTATACGTGTTAGATTTGAGCCTCAGTCAGCTGCGGCACGATCTGTGTTGTGGTGTTTAGCCGGCTTGCTAACTTATCTAAGATCTCCACAACAATTGCTCCAGTTGGTATTTTTTTAACCAACTCAACTGGAGCAAAGGCTGGTTTTTGCCTTTTTAGCCTCACTTCCCGACTCTTCTGAAGTAACCGTTGTTTTTAGCTTCAGTCCTTCACTAGCGGGCTGGGAGTATGTAAATTCTGGGAGTGTGAATAAAACAAGTGAAAACAAGTGTTTTGGGGTTTTGGAATCAGTCTGTGTTACAGCTGTGTTTTACTTTAGTGGGACCATGAGATAGTTTTCCATGCTAGGGCACCTTTAATTGTTAGACATTCAGTATAGTTTGTGTTGAACTGCTTGCCAAAATGAGATGCAATGAATGAATGCAATTCTGCCAAGTTACATAGGTGAGAAGTACTGTGATTATATTAGTAGCTCTCTCCTTTCCCCTCTATCTTTCGCACACTCTGTCTCTACATCAGGAGCCGAAGCCTTTGAACCCAGCGGCCCGAGAAGAGAGGTTCTTCAACCAGCTGGAGGACGATGTGAGTCGGATCGTGCAGAGAGACAAGCGCAGAGAGCAGTACAGCAGCAGCGCCGGCCATGAGGTCAACACCTCCTCTGAACAAGAGCAGGTGAGAGTCTGGGCCAGTCCTTCACTGAAGCAGTGCTTCAAACCTGTAGAGTTCACAATGAGTCAGAGCGAATCTGAGTCAAAGTTCTGATCTGGAATCAGTTTAACGTCTACTTTTTATTTACTCTGAGCTTCAGTGTCCACCTTGTATGGAACCGTATACAGTGTATATGATTAGGACCCTCAAATTTGAAGCATGCATTATAACTTGAAGTTGCCAGACATTCAGTATAACACACAGTTTCTCTCGATTCTCCTCTAAGGATGTCAGAACCGAACAGTTAAAGTTTGAGTTGGAAAAGAAAGACCGGGAAATTGAAAAGATGAAGAAGACCATTTCGCAGTGGGAGGTAAGTGGTGATCGGAACACTCTTTGACTGCCACAGGTTTATGTCTTTGATATTAATAATAATAATAATAATAATAATAAAAGTCAAAAAGTCTGAGGCCCTGAGAGAGCACAGTTGGCCTTGCTCTCTCCAGGGTGGGTAGATGGCACTCTCTCCCTACATCGCTTTGCTGCTGTGCCCTGTGGGGGGGAGGGGATGATGCCAGCTTGGCCATCATCCTCCTGTCTCCCACAACCTGCACTGGGTCTAAGAGGCTTCCCAGGACAGAGCCGGTCGGCCTCTTTATAAGTTTGTTCAGTCTCTTCTTGTCTGCCGTCGAGATGCTACTCCCCTAGCAGACCACTCAGATGTGCCTACTTTGCCTGCTAATACTTTACTGTGTTAAAGAAATGTCCTCAGACTTGTCAGTCTCCAGTATCTATGTTACAATCTTCTTATGAAAAGAGGGAAACAGCCCCTGGAACCACATCTTGAAATATTAAATTATTTTTCAAAAACTACACTCTTAATACAAAACACAGCAGAAATATGATACAACACTCCTCAAAAGTCACCTTAGTGCACCCATCAGTAATCTGTCTGGGCGTGGCCTTAATATTCTAATGGATGTGTGTGACTGACAGCCCTTTATCACTGGTGTTTTGTTTGTTATGGCGATGCACACAGCCGCGAGACTACGAAGTTACATTTTTGAGATACACATGGCGTAAAGATGCATGCAGGGAGAATTGAGTCTATACAGCCATGCATAGACAAACCTACTGATGAGGAGTTTGGCGATAATTCAGAAGTTCCTTCAGCAAATAGCTCTCATTCACAGGTGGTGACGGAAAAGTAAAGCTAGGTTTCTTAGTTTCCCAGCAGAATTAAAAAGGTTAAAGGGTGCGGTCACACTGGGATTGTGAACGTTATGCAGCTCTTTTCGAGCTTCAAGCTTGGACTTGACCTCACGAAGATGTCCTACGTCGGTTATCATCTTCTAGGCTCTGAGCTCTGAGGCTCCCTATAGCTTTGCCCGTCACAGAGGAGCAGCTCGGCTAACCCTGTCTCTTCCTTGCAGTGCTACAAGACTCATGCTCTGCCCTCACAGGGAGAGGAACAGTGACATAAGCCTTGCCACTTGTAGGACCACTTATTCTATGTGGAGAGGAGTGCAATACTGGTGAAATACAGCAGGAGTTTCTTAGACCTTGGGAAGACATGTGTGCATTTACACTGGAGGCCCTGAGGAGCCAGATTAACTTAATTAGAAACAAAAAAGACTCTGGTTCCAGTTCTAAAATCTAGACCGACTGAATTTTGGGTTTAAGACACGCCCACTTTTGGTGTGTCATTTAAAAACGGTATTTAAGATGCTACTGGTGTTTGTATCTATATCAAGAGTCTGTTTATCTATTTGTCTTCTTTAGGAGAGATATAAAGAAGTGAAGGCCAGAAATTCCCAGTTACTTAAGATGCTTCAACAAGGAGAGAGTGAGTACAAGACTATTGCATATCATGGGTCGGTGTTCATACTCTACCACCATAGAAGGCTATAATTTAAGTTATGCAGGCATGAGCCAAACCTTTTTTTAATATGGTTATGGTACGACTAATCTTATTTCTCAGTGAAGGACAAAGCAGAAATCCTGCAGCAAGTGGACGAGCTTCTGAACATCAAAGAGGAGCTGACGTCACAGGTACCACACATTGTCTGTTATGTTTTTGCAATGTCTTTGAAATAGAAGCCATTGGTGACACTATTGGCCGAGTCCCTAAACAGGGAGTTTAGTTGTAAACCCATGTATGTCTTCTCCTCAGGTGACATTACTGCATGCAGCATTAGAACAGGAGCGATCGAAGGTGAAGGGCTTGCAATCAGAACAACCCAAACATCAGGTAAGAAGTCTCTCCTGCTCTTATGCGTCTTAGTCCTTCAGCTTATTGTAGAGTTCACAATGAAGAAACCTGTGCTAAAATAAGTCAGTTCAGTCTGGGTCAGTTAGGTTGCTGGTTTTCTCATTAGAAAAAGCATGCAGTCAGTGGCAGGACAGAGAGAGCTCTTCAGCACAAGAACCTGAAAAGAAAAGATAAGATAGCTTATGGGAAACAGCTGTGATTGCGAGTGAGTACTGTAAGTACCTCCCTGTTGCCTGTTTTGACTTTTTGACACACCTAAAAATAAAGGTACAGAAGGTTCTTTGAGAGGTGCCATAGAAGAACCACTTTTGGTTTCAAAAAACTTTTTTTTTTTTTCCCCCAGAGACGAGAGTAAATTGCCCCAAGAAGTCTCTTGATGCAAAGGTTCTTGATCAATTGAAAGGTCACCTTACAAAAATGGTTCTTTATGAAACTAGAAGTGCTTCTTTTGTGGCATCGCTCAAAAATCCTTTTGTAGTTTTGTACATGATACAATGACCATCAATTTTCATACCAGGGTATATTTAAAACCGGTATACAGCTGCAACCCTAGGCACAATACAGGCAACCAATCAGAAGGTGGTCATTTACATATATACAGTCTTAAAGGCACAGCGTGTTTAATTCTAAGGGATACAAAATGTTGGAAATGGACTATGCTGGAATGAACTATGCCTGTTTTTGGTACATAAGCCCACACAAACACGCTGTCTAGTGGTTCTTTAAACTTTTAAAAGTTATCCAGAGGTTCACACTTTTACACTTTTTGAGGCTATGGCTTGTGTTATGAGTGTGTCCGAAGGTAGATTTACACTTGTGTTTGTTTCGGCAGACCAACCGGAAGGGGAAGAAGGGACCAGAGGGAGATTCATGAAGAGACAACACGAAAGGAAATCAACAGTTTTAGTGCTTCAACATCTGGCTTTTTTTTTTTTGTTTGTTTGTTTTTTTTGGGTTGTCATCGCTGACCCACTCCCACGATACATACCACACACACTTCTCGTCTTCTCTCTGAAACTCTGACAAGTCCCAGAAATGCTCTCTGTGTCAAACAACAAGTGAGTCTTCTGTCTCCTCACGGTTGCAATTATCTCATCTAGGCTGTGGGTAGAACTTGCCCTTGTGTGCTGCTGTTTTTGTGTTTTCAGGAGCTGGGTGGTCCCAGTCTGCTTCTGTCTGATTAACCTGTAAAACACACACACACACACGTTTTTTTGCATTTCTGTATTGGCCCCCCAACACTTGATGACTGACTGGTTTCCTATGAATACTCTGCCTAATTGATTAAAAGCAAGAGAGACGTAAGGTCTGTGCTACAGGTGCTACTCTACGTCTCCTCATTGGTCACAACCAGACTGTTTGAATATGTTCAAATGCCTGATGGCTTAACGGGAGTCAAACAGGAAGGAATTGTCCGTATTTAAGTTTGCCAAAAGCATCACGATAGTTCACCCATGTTGTCCTATGGGCGACTTTGTCGTTCTGATGGCTTTGTTGTGTCTGTGCTGCCTTTTAAAACCAAACCAGTATAAAGAAAATACAAAACATCACCTAATCCGGTGTCAACAGCTCAACCGTTTCTACATTCATGCTGTCTTCTCTGGAATGCTCTGCCTCCTGCTGGCGACAATGTGCCACTTCATGTCCACTACAAAACAAGCCACACCTGTGCTGCTCCACACTGAAAGCTCAAGGGGTGAATGTAATATCGAGTTCCTTTCAATAAAGAGACTAATCTACTTTTTTTTTTTTTTTTTTTTTTTTTTTTTTTTAAAGCACATCTGCCGGCTGTACTCATGAAGTGTGTTGTCTTACAGCGTGAGAGGGTTTAATGAGAGCCCTTGACTTCTCCACAGTCACCATTAATGTTGGTAATGAACTTCTGTAGCTGGTAGGAGTTGGTACACTGCCGCACTCCATCAGAAGAAGCAAACTAAATGCAGGCAACACTTTAAAGCATGAGTATATAAACCACACAATAAAATCTTTTTACACTGATTTCCTTTGAAAGTTAATTTTTTTAAATTTCTTTTAGTGAAGTTGAACTGATCTTCACAATATGGACAAAAGTACTGGGACACATCTTTGTATAACTTTCATAGTTTTTTTAAATTAAGGGAAATTTAAAAAAGAAAGAAAAGGTCATGTTGATTTTGTTGGAGTAACTGTCTCTACTGTCCAGGGAAGGCTTTCTGCTAGATTTTGGAGGAGAATTGCTGTGAGGATTGGATTACATGTTGTGACAAGAGCAATAGTGAGGATGTTGGATGATCCTTAACTCATGGAGCATCATCTATCATTCCAGAGAACACAGTTCCACTGCTTCACAGCGCGATGCAGCATCATCTGCATGTGGTTTCCCCCCAGGGTACATTGAAGGCGTTATATTATAAATATAATATAAAAAATGTACAATTATGATGTTTCTATGCAGAGACCATTTGACCTACACTTAATTTTATATGTACACATAAATATAAAACCAATTAAATTTACCCTAAAATTACAAATTTGAAACCTTTACAGATCATTGTTGTGATTTTACATTAAATTTCAATTTGATTTAAATAATAGTGTAATTTAATAAAAAATTTAAATACTGTTAAATATATATATTAGTATATATTTTAAAAATGTTAATTAATTTGTAAATTGTAAATTATTTATTGTAATTATTAATGTAAATTAATTAATCTGCTTTAAAACATCATTTCCATGAAATTATTTATGATTTTTTTTTTTAAACACAGCATCTGTTGTATTTTCTCATGAAATGATGAATGGTGCATTAGGTGCAGTTTTAGAACATTCACATTGCCATTAGTCATTGTCATCTGTAATGGAAAAAACTGTGTTCAGTTCATCTGGTGCACAGACAACAGTGGTACACGGTAAAGAATTAATCACACTTCAAGGTAAAACTTACTATTTTTGGCTTCACTACTTTCTGCAGTGTCATTCTTCTGATGTAATTTACAAAAAATGATATGAGAAATACATCATAGCACATTTCTCAAAACCGCTTCCCTAAATACCAAAGTCCGGTATTTTACCCCAGCTGTATTTGGGCTTGGACTCATCTGACAAACTTTCAGGTTGCTGATATTGTGTGGAATATTAATTTATATTCATTTTCCAGATTTTTCCCAATTTTCTCCCTAATTCAGACATCCCCAATCGCCTCCAGTCATGGGACCACTAACTCGCAAGAGCAGCGTCATTGGGCAGCTCGATACGCTTGGAGGAGAACACTAACTGACAGTTCTGCTGAATCAGCTAACGGACACCTGCCCTGGCCGGGACTGTGCTGAGTAATGGGGGCTGCTCCGCTCTGTGGGCTATTTATAAATCAGGTAGCTGAGATCCCAGGAGTTTGCATGGGGAGTGAAATCTGATGCTAGAATTTCCTAGAAGAAAAACACAAAAGGAGAAAGTACGATTGTTGCCATCTTACAAAACATTACATTTAAGATCCAAGAAAAATAAAAGTGAGCACTTTTGTACTTTAACTCAAGTAAGAAAATAAAAATAGCAACCTTCTACGAGTCCTTTCACTCGACTACAGAATTTGGTGTTTAAACCAGGTAGCAAAGTAACATTTAAACAACGTTGATGGTTGATTTTATATCATTTTCTTTGCTTTTTTGGTTGACGACCTAAAAGCAACTATGTATCAACATTGCTGCAGGTTAAATTCCTGAACACTGTATCAATTGTATCAAATATTGGTGCTAATGAGAAGCCTAAAGTTTCGTAAATCCCAAACACTTGTTTCTTTATAAAGAAGAAAATCCAACAGAACCAAAGCAGAGATGGAAAACGGGCCAATTTCCAAAACCCAAACCGTTCTGCAACACTGTTGAATTTACACACTCAGAACCCCATACAGGAACGTTCAGCTATGTTTTTAAAAGGTTCCAGGAAGGTTAGCCTGTAACGTTACAAAAATAATGTTCCGGGAACGTCCTGAGAATGTTTCTTACACGACATTCCCAATTAAATAAAAGCATTATGGAAACATCTGAAGTAACATTCCCAATACTAAAGATACATTTAAAATATTCAACACTGATGAATCATTTCTAATGAATGTGTCAGAAAATGTTTTCCAAAGTTCTGAATTTGAGCATTTACTCAAACATAGAATTTTTTTTTCTTAATTTACACTGAAAATAAAAAAGGTTAAACGGTGAACTTGCATTGCGTCTTGAATTATGCCTATAAAACGCATAAACTCCATATTTAATTAAAAAAATCCACAAATAAACATAAAAAAATATATAATAATGGAAACATCCAGAAAACGTGGCAAACTGAACGTTCTAGGCAGCTAAATTCAGTATGGGAGAGTATCAGAATATTAGTCTTTAAAGTCTTTAAATATTGATATAGTATTTTTACCATATCGCCCAGCTCAACTCAGCAATTTCTTCTTAATAGGCATGGTTGTTAAATAAGGCCCAGGGTTCTTGTTACAGTGCTAAAAACAAGGCTCTGCTATGCTGCTCCTGTTTCCTGTGCTGGTCAGTGCGTTTCTTCCTGAGGTAAAATAACAGGGTGGTAAATAATCTCGTAAAAGTCGCATACGTTCTATGTATAAGTCACATTTCTTGTGATAAATATCGTGTATTGTGAAAAAAAGTCTTTAAATATTAATATAGTATTTTTACCATATCGCCCAGCCCTACTCTGCTCTTAGAGTGATGGATCTTATTGTCCTTGTAAAATTGAAAACAATGTTGATTTGTGAAAACTCTTTCTTTAATTTTAACTTTAACTTTAATTTCTTAATAATGGTTGTTAAATAAGGTCCTGGGTTCTTGTTACAGTGCTAAAAATAAGGCTATGCTATGTTTTTATAGTATTAAATAGGATTATATAAGTAGTAAGTACTTAATAAATATGTAACTTCGGTTACTAGTCCATTTACCACCCTGTTACTTTTCCTCAGAATGAAACATGCTGATTTCCCTTTTATGCAGGAACAATAATGAGCTCGGCTCTGATTGGCTGGTTGATGGCACAGTGAGGACTCACAGGAGCCATGTAGCGTAGCATAGCTTAGTTTTTAACCCTGTAATTATTTAGTGTGGTAATTCCAGAGTTGTACTGGACAGTGTTGCTGTCCTCTCTGTGTCCTCTCAGAGCCTAAGCGAGCTGAAGAGATTGTAGCTGGGTTAGCTTTTAGCATAGCTGAGATAGTCCAGATTGTTTCTGAGGGGTTGGACGTTGTAGTTTATATAAATCTGTCGCAACTGATGTATGTATTGTGATAAATATTGTGTATCATGAAAAAAAGTCTTTAAATATTGATATAGTATTTTTACCATATCGCCCAGCCCTATTCAGTAATTTCTTCTTAATAATGGTTGTTAAATAAGGTCCTGGGTTCTTGTTACAGTGCTAAAAACAAGGCTATGCTATGTTTTATAGTATTAAATAGGATTGTAATACGTATGTGACTTTTTTCGGTGCGAAAAAAGCCCATGTCTGTTTACTAGTCCATTTACCACCCTGTTACTTTTCCTCAGAATGAAACATGCTGATTTCCCTTTTATGCAGGAAAAATAATGAGCTCTGCTCTGATTGGCTGGTTGATGGCACAGTGAGGACTCACAGGAGCCATGTAGTGTAGCATTGCATAGCTTTGTTTTTAACCCTGTAATTATTTAGTGTGGTAATTCCAGAGTTGTACTGGACAGTGTTGCTGTCCTCTCTGTGTCCTCTCAGAGCCTAATAAGCCAGGGTTCTTGTTACCGTGCTAAAAACAAGGCTCTGCTGTGCTGCTCCTGTTTCCTGAGGTAAAATAACAGGGTGGTAAATATCTACCCTCACATTTTAATGGTGAATGATGACACTCGATGTATCGCTCCACCCTGAGCGCTGTTTGCTGTGGGGGAAAGGGAGGGATGGAGGGAGGGGCGGCGCAGGGAGGGGACAGAGAGGAGAAGAGGGAGGGAAATGTGGAGGGGAGGGAATCGCTCTCCACGCCATGCATCGCCACAGCTCCTCTTTCTCCTCCTGGCGACGAACGCTTCGCCGTAGTCTCGTCCCGGCGATGGAGCCATGAAAATGAAGATGCTTCGCCTCCGGAGCCCCAGCGTCTCCTCGCTCGACCCCGAGCTCCTCTGCACCGTGCGCCTGCTGGACGACTCCGAGGTCTCCTGCAGCATCCAGGTAGGCAGGGGCGACCTTGCTCCAGCGCCATGCTCTCTTCATCATCGCGCCTAATGACACGAGCGTAGCGGCCAATCTGCTCAGCGCACGGTTCTCTGCTCCTACAGCACCGCGCACACACGCAGCATCTCGACCTTCTGTCTGTCGTTTACTGATGCGAAAGCACACACACACACACACACAGGTCAGGAAACCACTCACTGTCCGATCACTTTCGGTTTGGGAAATTGACAGGAGGGTCATACGCACACGTGCGTATTTGGAGAAGGAATGACGCTCAATGCAGTGCGTATTCAGGAGAAAGGGGGCTTAATGTGGGGGGTCTGATTCAGGGTTCGTCATATTTACACCCGGGGAGGATTTACACACAGCAGAACTGCCTACACAGAGATTACAGCCAGGCTGTGAGGAAGTGCATGGCACGGGCATGGGGAAACTGCATGTAAACTACATGGGTATGTTTCATCAGTGGGCTGTGTTTGTTAAAGAAGCCCCCTGGCCCAGCATGGCTTTAACAGTATGGGATGCTGCACCTGCCTCATCCCCATCAGCTCTCTAAAGCATGACTTTAGGAGGGTCTGATCTCAGCAGCCCAGCAGTCTGTTGACGCCAAGAGACGGAGGACCTCACTTCATTGCATTACTTTGTGGTCCGATTTCGACCGCAGAGCTCCTGGTCGTCCAGGCGTTCATCTCACACTCTAGCTGCTGCCACTGATGGAGTATTCTGTTTCACGGGTTTCACGGTTAAAATAGTCTGAAGTAGTCTGCTACTGCGTCCTACAGTGTCTGATTCCCGTCTGATTCCAGGACGGACATGGTGGAGTCCTCCTGTGAGGCATATCCATCACGCTAGCATTCCTTTCTGGTTCTGCCTCATCATCAGCCCTTGAGGCTTCACGTGTTCCTGTTAGAATGAATAAAGAGACTCATAGAAAGGTTTCTGGGAAGTGCATTTGACAGCAGAGTCTTGGGGAGACGTCATTTTCCGTCAATTCGACGGACTAAAAGCGACACATTAGGGTCAGACCAGAAAAAGTAAACCAACAAAATAAGACATAATTGAGGACAATGCAACAGATCTTGATTTTTGGCCAAAATAGTCAAGAATAGAACAACAACAAACAAGTATTAAATAGGATTAATTATAAGATTATTAAACTAATAATAAGACTTTGTTGAGGTTTATTCTGTATTTCCAATTATTACTTGATGTATAATTAGTAAGTAATTAATAAATATGTGACTTCGGTCGGTGCGAAAAAAGCCCATGTCCGTTTACTAGTCTATTTACCACCCTGTTACTTTTCCTTAGAATGAAACATGCTGATTTCCCTTTTATGCAGGAAAAATAATGAGCTCTGCTCTGATTGGCTGGTTGATGGCACAGTGAGGACTCACAGGAGCCATGTAGTGTAGCATTGCATAGCTTTGTTTTTAACCCTGTAATTATTTAGTGTGGTAATTCCAGAGTTGTACTGGACAGTGTTGCTGTCCTCTCTGTGTCCTCTCAGAGCCTAAGCGAGCTGAAGAGATTGTAGCTGGGTTAGTTTCTAGCATAGCACCTCCTCCTTTCTCATGTGTCACGTCCCCTTCTGCTGTGTGTTTAGCTGCAGTTTGGTTTAGCTGAGATAGTCCAGATTGTTTCTGAGGGGTTGGACGTTAGGGAGACGAGATGGTTAAAGCTAACCTAACCTAGCATGAATACGCACTCGCTTTCCTGGCTGTTTCACGAGCTGAGTTTGAGCTCCCCCCCCCAAGGGCACTGGCACAGTGTGGAGTTTTTGGAATTAGCCGGTTTTACAGCTCTGTTTTGATCATGCCGAATTTTGAGGTGTACAGTATATCGGCCCCATGTACCAAACCTTCATTATTTAACTATGCAGAGATAGTAGTAGTAGAAGTAGTTTTCTATTCCAGGCCACCCTTCATTTTTTATCTTGGGAAAGTGTTTTGTCTGCTTGTGAGGAGACTTTTAGGAGTTTTCACACCTGGAAGTCCGGACCCGAGGCCCGAACCAAGGTTCGTCTTACATAGTACACATGGTTCAGTTAGTTTTGGTTTCACGCTGCGTTTCTGGAAGCGCATTAAATAACTTGAGCATGATAAAGAGCCTGATATGCCTGCGTCCTGCAGTCCTCACCTACGTGGGCTGAATCTTCCTTGATACTGATTGCTTTGTAGAAGGACGTGCATCTGACGTTGCCGTGTTGTCAGTTCGGCAGGTCGACTGTCCCGGATGATATGAATGAATAACCTGCAGCACTAAGTTTAGGCACAGTCCTTCAAACTAGTTCAAATTTGCTGAATGAACGTGCTTTTGTCCTGAAGCAGGTATATCGTAGCCTACAGATAAGGAGGAAACTACGGCAAGCAATTCGGTGAGTCTTGGCAACCCTGATGAATTTTTTCACACTGCAGACAAACCGGACCATGGTTCAGTTGATTTGGACTGAGACCATCTCTCTTTTTTTATTGTTCTTCATCTTTTACTTCTTCTACTTTCCCCCTCCCACTTCATGTTCTTCCTCCATCTTCATCTTCTTCTTCCTCTTCTTCTCCTCCTCTTTCTCTACATCTTCCTCTTTTTCTCCTCCTCTTTCTCTACGTCTTTCTCTTCTTCTCCTCCTCTTTCTCAACATCTTTCTCTTCTTCTCCTCCTCTTTTTCTACATCTTCCTCTTCTTCTCCTCCTCTTTCTCTACGGCTTTCTCTTCTTCTCATCCTCTTTCTCCTCTTATTCCTCTTCTTCTGCTCCTCTTTCTCCTCTTATTCCTCTTCTTCTGCTCCTCTTTCTCCTCTTATTCCTCTCCTTCTACTCCTCTTTCTCCTCTTATTCCTCTTCTTCTGCTCCTCTTTCTCCTCTTATTCCTCTCCTTCTACTCCTCTTTCTCCTCTTATTCCTCTTCTTCTGCTCCTATTTCTCCTCTTATTCCTCTTCTTCTGCTCCTCTTTCTCCTCTTATTCCTCTCCTTCTCCTCCTCTTTCTCCTCTTATTCCTCTCCTTCTGCTCCTCTTTCTCCTCTTATTCCTCTTCTTCTCCTCCTCTTTCTCCTCTTATTCCTCTTCTTCTGCTCCTCTTTCTCTACATCTTCCTCTCCTTCTGCTCCTCTTTCTCCTCTTATTCCTCTTTTTCTGCTCCTCTTTCTCTACGTCTTCCTCTTCTTCTCCTCATCTTTCTCTACGTCTTCCTCTTCTTCTGCTCCTCTTTCTCCTCTTATTCCTCTTCTTCTGCTCCTCTTTCTCTACGTCTTCCTCTTCTTCTGCTCCTCTTTCTCCTCTTATTCCTCTTCTTCTGCTCCTCTTTCTCTACGTCTTCCTCTTCTTCTGCTCCTCTTTCTCCTCTTATTCCTCTTCTTCTCTTCTTTTGCTCCTCTTTCTCCTCTTATTCCTCTTGTTCTGCTCCTCTTTCTCCTCTTATTCCTCTTCTTCTGCTCCTCTTTCTCTTCGTTTTTCTCTTCTTCTCCTCTTTCTCCTCTTATTCCTCTTCTTCTGCTCCTCTTTCTCTACGTCTTCCTCTTCTTCTGCTCCTCTTTCTCTACATCTTCCTCTTCTTCTCCTCCTCTTTCTCCTCTTATTCCTCTTCTTCTGCTCCTCTTTCTCTACATCTTCGTCTTTTTCTCCTCCTCTTTCTCTACGTCTTCCTCTTCTTCTCCTCCTCTTTCTCCTCTTATTCCTCTTCTTCTCCTCCTCTTTCTCTTCTTCTTCCTCTCCTTTATCTCTTCTTCTCACCTCTCTCTCCTCTCCTCTCCTTCCTCCTCTTTCACTTCTTCTTCCTCTTCCTCTTCTTGACTTTATCAGTCCTTTCATCAGTTTTTATCAATCCTATACCCTATATTGTGTTTGCCCATTTTGCCGTTAAAAAAAGGAGCCGTTTTGTTTTGGTCTTATGAATTTTTCAGACCATCAGAAGGCCATAATGGCTTCTTGTTCTGTGATGGATTTCTGCTGAATATTTCATGACTATCCATGCAGGCCATGCTTTCTCCTCCATTAATTGCACTTTCGCGTGGTCGGACCGTCCCTCTCTCACACTTTATCATGTAGAAGACAGGGACTGAAGTGTATTTTTTGCTGGTTGAAACTGGGCAGCGGATGTTAGTGCTGCCATTTAGGGAATGAATGGGGTAAAAGGCCAAGGAGAAAGAAAGAGCTCAGTTTGGTTAGAGGACTTATTCATCATATAGCATATGTCCAAATGTTTGTGGACACCCTTACAAATGAATGTGTTCAGCTTTACTGTACTTTAAGTTTCACTTATCGCTGACACAGATCTGCACCACCTACTGGCTCCATTCCTAATGCAAGGCATGGACTAGAGGGGTATAAAGCCCCTCAGTATTGAGGTCCGGAGCAGTGGAACTGTGTTCTCGGGAATAATGGTGCCTCATCCAATACCTTTGGGATGAGTTGTGGAGTTGGGAATGAGGTGGGGTGGTGTTCATCCAACATCCTGTACTCACTAAAGTTCTTGTCGCTGAATGCAATCAAATCTTCACAGCAATGCTTGAAAATCTAATAGCCTTCCCTGTACAGTAAAGACAGGATAGCAGAATACACTCTTTTTTAATAGTCTTGATTAAAGAAGAAACAGTGAATGAGCAGGTGTCCCAATACCTGAGTGAGATATTAGTAAAAATGATTAATATCAAATTATGCCATGCCCTTTATTTCCGCTGTCAGTAATAGTGCCTGCTACGGGTTAAATGTCAGTGTGTGTTTGTATGTGGCATTGCGTCCCGCAGTGCCGAGCCTGAGAGCCTGCATGCACATACAGTGGCTTAAGCCACACACTTTACCACGCTCTGTCCGTCATGCAGAAGATTGAAATTATCTAGCCAAAGCGAGAAGGCTAGCATGTCTCCCCTGTGTTCTTTTCAGTAAATCAGAATATTCTGCCTCAGAGAATGTCATGGAGCAGCTCTTCACTGTAACCCCTGCCAAAGTGTGAGAGCTTGGGGGACCTTTAGCTTACATAAGATGATAAAAGGCAAAATACCTGGAAGGCAATTAAACAAACACTTATGTAAGAGGTGTATGTGGACCTATTCTCCTGTGGCCAACCAGAGGACATTTCCTGGAGAGCCTCTTAAGACTCCTCTGTAGGCCTGTAGGCCTGTGAGGTACTGGTTTAATGTTCATGTGTGGGCAAAAAAGTGTCTGAGAGGAACTTAACACCCTTAAAAAATAAGTTACACCCTTAAAAATAAAGGTGCTTATGGTTCTTTGACCAGTGCTATAGAAGAACCACTTTTGGTTCCATAAGGAACCATGTTTGTTAGTGATGTGTGAGTATGAAGAACCTCTACATTGGTACAGACATTATGTTCAAAGAGCCATTTGAAGCACCCTAATGAGTCTGTTGATGAATTTGCATGTCTTGACAGTGTAGCCAAGGTTTAGCCGTCTCAAATATCCTAGGGAGGGGGTGTCTTTAACATGACTCAATAGTATTTACGTTGAGGCCCAAGCAGTCACCACCAGGCCCATTCAGCTGGCCGACAATTCCATCCGATATTGACAACTCATGGTTTTATTTTATTGGCAGTGGCATTGCAGATATTCAGATAACAGTTGTGCCACTAGGGAGCTCAATATAAAAATTCCCACTTTAAAGCTCTATTTGGACAGGATTAGTTTTTCTTGTGGAGGTGGGTTAATGTAATTATTACCAGAGATTTTAGTCCCGTCCGAATCCGCCACGTCAGCCGTTTTTACAGACTGCGCGCTGCATGACTTTTACCTTCAGTAAAACGAGCCATTAAAATAACCTCAGTTTATATTAATCCCATGCAAGTCCAGAAGTGGAGACATATTCTATCATATCCTGTGGAAAAGAAGTGAAAACACACAGAATCCGATCACAGTGCCTCTTGGGAGTGGCTTTTTTTTCAAGAACATGTTAAAGGTTTAAACACCCCTCTCTTTACCGCTTTCAAGGTTCTTCACCTTCACACAATGTGGTCCTCTGCTGGCGTAGGCCATCGGCCTGAAGGTAGGACGTGTTGTGCATCTGGATAAGCTGTTCTGTTCACCACAGTTGCGGCGCAGAGTTATGGCGAGTTATGGAGTCTGTCTGTCAGCTCCATGGCCAGTCTGGCCATTCTCTGTTGACCTCTATCATCAACAAGGAGTTTCCGTCTGCAGAACTGCAGAACTGCAGCTCGCTGGATGTTTTTTCTTAGTTGCACCATTCTGAGTAACTCTAGAGACTGTTGTGATGAGAATCCCAGGAGATCAGCAGTTCTAGGACCACCAACAATCATGCGACGCTCGAAATCACTGAGATCCAATTTTTCCTGCATTCTGATGGTTGATGTGAACATTACCTGAAGCTGCTGATCCGTATCTTCATGATTGTAATGCACTGCACTGCTGCTGCATGATTGGCTGAGGAGATCATTGTATGAATGCGTAGGCGCACAGCTCTTATTAATACACTGCTCATCTTCTTAGTAATTAGTAATTGTTTAATTTCCAAATGCGTTGTGCTGGACAACAGCCAGAACATCCAAACCTGCCCCACTGACCACTGTCACACTGGCTTGTGCTTCTTCTGCTATGTCGCATTTCATTGGTGTATGTGTGACTCGACATGGTCTAGATTCAAGTTTCTTAACTCCTCGTAATAAGAGACAGTGGCGCTCTAGTGGTGACTATAAATCATTCAGAGTTTTTCGATCCCGATTTCAAAGGCCTGCCATGAGAAACACACTCCTCACCACTCTCGTATCTAACAGTGGGCTCTGTGCTTTTCCTCTAGTCCAGCTTTGACTGAAGCCTCTCCCAGTCTTTTTGCCTGCTTCCGACATGACAGCTAACATGGCGCTAACATCATAATTCAGCTCTCCACAGGAAGCCAGCTCTGAGCAAGGTCGATATGAGAACAACAGGACTGTTGGACTACTGTGGTTCATTCAGCTCTGTTTCTTTGGGCAAGAGATAACAAAAGCAGGCCTGCAAGCACTCGACTGCACTAAAGCAAGGCAGTGAGTGTAAACATACACACCCATTATATGACCGTTATCTGATTTCTGTCAGATGAAGTTGTGTCAGAACCATGCTCTGATTTCTTGTGTCAGATTAAAATAATAATGATAATGATAATAAAACATATTATATATAGAACATGTATATGTACAGGGCTGTACAGAGAGAACTAGAGGAAGAGTGATTAATCCTACACTGCTCTGCACTGCTCTGCCCGGGGACAGTCAGGGTCTTGTACATAAGGAGATACATACTAATGTCTATAAAGGGTAAACTGTGTGCCTTTAAAACTCTCCAACATGCTTTTAAAAAAGAAAGGAAAGGTTCTTTTCCAGTTACTGCATTTCTCACCACATCTGTCACATCTGTCACATCTTTCCTTTTTCTTTCTTTCTCTCCCTTCATTCATTCATTCTTTTTTTCTTCTTTTGCTTTCTTTATTTCCCTTCCTTCAATTAATTTTTTCTGTTCCTTACTTTTCTTTCTTTTCTGTTTGTTCTTTTTGTACTTCCATTGCTTTTCTCTAATATATTTTCTTTCTTTTTCTCTTGATTTCCCTTTCTTTCTTTCTTTTTTCTTTTAAATTTTTCTTTCTTTCTTTATTTATTCTTTTAAAATTTTCTTTCTTTCTTTCTTTCTTTCTTTCTTTTTAAATTTTCTTTCTTTCTTACTTTCATTCTTTCTTTTTTCTTTTTCATTTTTCTTTTCTTTCTTTCTTTCTTTCTTTCTTTTTTCTTTTTCATTTTTCTTTCTTTTCTTTTGTTCTTTCTTTCATTCTTTCTTTTCTCTTGTTCTTTCTTTCTTGTTTCTTTCTTCTTTATTTCCTTATTTTTCCATCTTTCTTTTTTCTTTCTTTCTTTTTTCTTTTTTCTTTTTAATTTTTCTTTCTTTTCTTTCTTTTTTTCTTTCTTTCTTTTTTTATTTATTTTTTCTTTCTTTCTTTCTTTTTTTAAATTTTTCTTTCTTTTCTTTATTTCATCTTTCTTTCTTTTTTTCTTTCCTTTTCTCCTTTTTGCTCTTTTTGCCTTTTTTCATTTCATCTTGAATTCTTTCTTTTTCTTTCTTTTTTCTTTTTCTTTCTTTCCTTACCGTTCAACATTTGTTTCTTTCTACTAGTGCTAACTTTATTTACAGAACACAATTCTGCCACAATTACAAGTTCAGTATTCTAGCGAAATTAAGAAATCATGCTCTGTGTGTAAAAACATGTATATGTATATTGTGTAATTTACGATTTCCGTTGCATGTCTACTTTAAACCTGATTTGATTTCTCTACATCTGTGCACAGAACCAGAGAAGTGCATGCAAACGTGTCAAACTAAATCATGGTGGAAAAATCTGATAGAAATGAATGTGTTTAATGTGTGTTAATATGGTTGAACTCCTTTGCGCTTGCTTGCCCAGGTCTACATGGCTGTGTGTTGAAAGATAGCCACGGCTAGCGCTTCGCGGTCATACCCAGGGGCTTCTCAGTGTCGGAGAGACAGACAGCTCTTGCATTATTAAGACAGATCATGGTCTCCTGTGTCGCTGCTACACCCATCGTGTGCTAGCGATGCTGCTGCCTGCGATCACTGCTTCTGCTGAAAGGAGGAGTGCTATAATGGTTAACAACAAATGAAGGCTAATTGGCAATGAGCAAGTTTACTTTCAGATTCAGAAAAGCAGCTGCTTCTGCTTTAGGAAAGAGTCTAAGCAGCTATCTCCAGTTTCAGACGCTCATAAGATCACATGACCTGCATTTAATGTGTTCACCATTTGTACACTAGTACTACGACCTCGCTTGTTAGCTAGCTAGCAAGTGCAAACTAGCATTATAAGGCCTTAATAGTAATTGTAGTGCAGAACGGCAGGAAAAACACCACGCAATGGCGAATAGTGAATGGTTGAGGGTTTACAGCCACGGTCAATTCAAAGTCAATCCAAGAAAAAATAAAAACGCTGGCAAAGATGTATATCTTGCTGTTCATGGGCGGGTAAATAATATAAATCACTGTCTTCAGAGGTCAGTATATGTCATATACCTATGTGATCACACTGCACTCGCAGTCATTGAGCAGGAGAATTCTAGCCTAACATCTGCCATTTAATATTCGTTGTTATTCGTTGGGTTCTGCAGTATTTTGTTGCGCAACATTTGCCTCCTCGCCCTGCTAACAGAAACAGCTAAAACTAGCATATGGTAGGCTTGTCAACCAGCACTACACCAACCCCAGATCAGTATTACCCAGCCTACGCCAACATGGAATTCACAGACTACACGTTTACGCAAAGGGCTGGGCGATATGGTAAAAATGTTATATCACAATATTTAAAAACGTATTCACGATACACAATATTATTGACTTTATTTATGTCAAGCAGACCAAATTCACTAGGAGCTGCAGATTGAAGATTTCCAGGAATCTTCTGTTCAAGTACAGGGATATTTATTTCCACCCCATCCAATTAAACAGGACTAATTAGGCTCTCTGTAATAAAACATGCAGTTTTAAGCGTTGACTCACTTAAGTCCTTAAACTTGAAAATCGTGCTCTGCTGCACCACTGTAGCAAATAGGCCTATGTATTAGGGGCTGGACCATATGGTAAAAATACTATATTATGATATACTATATTATGACATGATCACTCTTCACCTACAGTGATTTTTATTCTAACATCTGCTGCACTTCATCTAATTACACAGTCTAAGTACACAGTTGGTTATGAAACGTGCACTTGATCAGTGTTCTCGAAGTACTAATAATATCCTCGATATCATGATAACAAAATGTATCACAATACCATAAAATATCTTCATATACCCAGCCCTAACTACACGAATGAATACACCATTAAAAGTCCATTCAATAGTGTAGTATGTAAGATATGCTACATTTAGGGCTGGGTGATATGGTAAAAATACTATATCACGATATTTAAAAACATATTTAAGGTTCACAATATTCATCGCAATACTAAATCATGGACTAAATACATCGGTAGCTCTCCCGTACTGAATAGAGTCTTCTGTTTTTTTTTGCAGTTGATCAGTGTGATTAGCGTTCTTAAAGCAATTATAATATCCTCAAGCATACTGTCTCACGATATCACAATTTATTACAATACTATAAAATATCATTGTGTAACCCAGCCCTAACTACACTAATGAATACAATCTTAGAAGTCCATTCAATAGTGTAGTATGTAAGATATGCTACATTTAGGGTTGGGTGATGTGATAAAAAATATTATATCACAATATTTAATCGTTATATAGTAATTTAATCGTTTAATATATTAAATACATCTGTATTTAATATCACAATATTATCACAATTCTATAAAATATCATTGTATCGCCCAGCCCTACTCTGCATGCTCACATCTGATGTGGTAATGGTTACGTTCTTTCATTTAGACTGAAGGGGGCCTTCCACCATGTTTTCCACCATGTTGGCAGGTAATTCCCAGTATGTAAGAAAACGCATTTCCTAAATTCCCAGAGTTCAGATTCACGCTGACTGATAGGGGAAGGGTTCTGTTGCCTGTTCAGAGCCGGGATAATTGATTATTGCGCTAATTTTCCAGCTACATCTGAACTCTTTAGTCAGCGTTGTGTCAGCACGCACCAGTCCAACCTTTTTTTGCTATTTCTGAAGAAACAGATTTCCCATCAGAGCGGAATCATTGACTAAACGCTTCTATTTTTGCCGTTCGCCGAGCCCAAATCACCTCATCTGCAGAAACATAACCCCCGCCGGTTCTCTCCTTCTCTCAGCAAGCGTCCTGAGAGCCGACGTATCTGAGGTGGTGGTGGAGGAGGAGGAGGAGGAGGAGAAGGTGGTGGGGTGGTATTATGTTGTGTTAGAGGCATTCTTTCATTAGACTATTTATAGAAACCATGCTATTCTTATCCTCCACTGTGTCCTTTGATGATTTTCTGCTAAGATGACTGAAGGGAGGAAGAAAGGGATCAAGAGATGTGGAGGGGAGGGAGAGAGAGAGAGGGGGAGAGAGAGAGAAAGAGGAGGAGAGGGAGAAAGATGAAGAAAGAGAAAGAGAGAGAGGAGGAGGAGGAGGGACGAGTGATGTTGGGGGTTGTGTGGAATGATTCGTCACCGATGTGCTGTGCATACTGACTAGGGTGCAGATTACAGGCTGGAGGATGCTGCTGTTTTGGGCACCTTGTGTACTTTCAGCGCTGGCGGACGGCTCGCAGGGTAGTGCAGTGCTTACGCTGTTGTGCGTGCTCAGTAAGAGTGTACATCTCTGACCTCTCTGACCCCAGCGATCTGATTTGGTAGTGTGTCTGAATACAGAGTGTTTCTTATTTTTTGGTTTATTTAATTTGCTAACTAGCACACTAGCACAACCTTGTTACCTTTGGGTTAATAAGTGTCCTTTATTTATGAATCAGCCATTATCTCTGATATATATAAAAATAATAATACAGTAATCTTCCCTGTTCCATTGGGAGCTACATTTAGACTATGGGTGTAAAGATTTGGCGGCTCAGTGATTTGATTCAGTTACAGTTCATTAGCAAACGATTCAGTGCACCAGTGAAATTCAGTGATTCGTTTATTCATTGCTACTTTAATTGCACCCATTGCTGACACAGATGTACAAAAGCACCCACACAAAGCTTTTCTAGTCCCTGTAGAGAAGTACTGCCAATAGAATAGGACTTTCTAGGGCAGTTAAACATGAACCTATTGGCCAGGCGTGGGCTAGATGGGTATAAAGCCCCCCCCCCCCCCCCCCCCAGCATTGAGCTGTGGAGCAGTGGAAGGGACTGTGTTCTCTGGAATGATGGGATAATGGTGGAGCTCCATCCAATACTTTTGGGATGAGTTATGGAGTTGGGAATGAGGTGGGGTAGTGATCATCCAACATCCTGACCTCACTGACGCTCTTGTCGCTGAATGTAATCAAATCCTCACAGCAATGCTTTTTCAAAATCGAGTAGAAAGCCTTCATCCCTGGACAGTAGAGACAGTTACTCCAACAAAAGCAGGATAAGCTCTTTTTTATATCCTTGATGTCGGATGAAAGAGCAGGCGTCCCGATACTTTTGTCCATATAGCATAGATCTGAACTGATGTGAAGTTGTTGTAGTAGGTGTTTGAAGAGATCTATTTTGTTTCTGATGGACAAGGCCCGAAGAAGCCACAGCGCTCAGCAGGCAAGTGGAGCCGGTTGATGAGTGAGGAGGTTCAGGAGGTGTTATAGAGACAGTCACAGCACTTAAACCCCATTGACAGCTTGTGGACCTGGGTTGGGGAATGTGTGGAGAGGAACAATCCAAGACATCCGTGGAAAGCAGGGAGGAATGTGGAAGTCGTTCACAGACCTCGGAATACTGATACACACTCTGGGCTGTTTGTTGTTGTTGTTTTTATTTATTTATTTATTTATTTAGACTTATTTTATTGCATATCGTACTGAATGCTACTACAGTCAATAATTCATAGATTATGAATCATTTATAGTTCTGAACCCATTACCGTAGAATTGCCACCTTCAGATCTATTTTTACACCCCTAGTGCTCACTTTTTTTTTTTTACTGAGATTTGCATATGTGTGTGGGTGTGTGTGTGTGTGTGTGTGTGTGCGCGAGTGCATATGTGTTTTTAGTCACTCTGATGTTTGTACATCAGCAGCCCGAGGCAGTTCAGTGACAGTGTGTGTGATGGATATTTTAAGAGACGACAGCATGCTCAGCCAGTGGGGACAACTGACCTGATGAACACTCAAACACACGCTGATTCACACACACACACACACACACAAACACAGAGAAATGTCTGTTAGCCATGCCGGCTTTTTTTTGCCCACAAGCTGTGGTCACAAGAATAACATTATTGCTCCTTGAGAAAAGAGGCGAGCACACAGGGGTGGGATATAGGCCACAGGGCTGCGCACCGTTAGTGAGGGCTGTGATTTCCTTACTCGCAGCTCATTAAGGACTTGATCTTGAGCTAAAAGGTGCAATCCGGTGTCACTTAATAAGATGTACAGTGTAAGCACTGTTCACTTATGCTTGTGGTTAAATATCGGAGCCTTATGCTAAACCGAAGCCCCACAAAACTGCAGTATTGCTCTGATTTCATTAAGCTTTAGTTAAAAAAACAAAAGGGCTAAAAGTTGTAAGGGAGGAAGAGAGATTGATGAATGGTGATGTAAATTAAAGAATGACTTTTGGGATGTAAACCCAAGTTAACATTAAAAGTGGACTGGAGGGAAAAAATCAAATGCAAAAAAGGGCCTTAGGATAGGGCCTTTTTAATGGACAGCTTGTGAATATATGGATGTTGTCCATCCGGAGAGCATACTCAGCTGACTCATCGTTACCTCACCCCCTGCTTAAGTGCTCCACAAGGGTCAGTGTGTCAGTACTCATGTGTTTACTCATTCGGTCATCTCTCACCTTCTGCTCTTCACCCACCCGTTTCTCATCCCGATACAGGTTTAGAGGGTGAGCAGCAATCATGACCTTTTTCTCTGGATAAACAAATAACTGAATAGAAAAATCCGGCCTCTTCTATTCTGTCCTGGACTCATATTCCATTATTCATGTCAGCAAATGGCCACAAGCAAGTGGCTTTTTCTCTCCTAAACGCAAGTTTTTAAAAAGAGAGGCCTTGAAAAATTGATCAGACGTTGAGTGTCGTGGCATTCAGTCTTCAGGCTGCGTCGCGGCTCCTGTAAGCGTATGCTGCTCTAGGCTGCTGTGATCAGGCTGGCTTTTTGTGCCCATATGCTGTTTTTCTTTTTTTTTTGAGGCCTTAATTAAGAAATCAGGCTTCCTTCTGTTCAAATCATGCTCTTATGTTTTTGGACGCCAAAGAAAAGCTGTCTGGATGTGCACCAAGCTGAAGACTTTCTGGAAAGATCGTCAAGGCGTGAGGCGAGATTGAAATGAACCTTGAGCTAGAGCCAGCTCAGTGCGAGCCAGGTGACTTCTTGTTCCTCACATTACTCCGGAACCATCGCTCCACTTCACTAGAGGGGGCTTACTTTAACACTACATTGTAAAAAAACAAAACATTTTGTATTACTTTGCATGAGCAAGCAAAAACATATCAGTCCGACCAGATTTCCCCTGATATTGTGCTGAACAAGATTCTCTGGGTCCTATCTTACACCCTTCGCAAGGCGCATCGCAATGCTCATTGCTATCTTACACCCCGCCTACAGTCTATTTTCACATCCTGTGGGAGACCAGGGCTCGATTCCTGGTCTGGGTGACTACACCAAGGAGTCCTTGGGCAAGACTCCTAACACTACATTGGCCTGCCTTTGTAACAAGAGTAACCTTGTAAGTTGCTCTGGAAAAGAGTGTCAGCTAAATGCTGTAAATGTAAATGTAAGAGACTTAGTATACGCCTTTTGTGTGTTTCGAGCCGCACTAGGCATGCTTTTGCCGTCGTTACACGCTGGCACACTGACACGCCCTAAATCAAGCTGTATGCGGTTGACGACTTACCTAAGATCACTAAAATAGGGCCCTCTGTTTTACCTGAATAAGCAATTTTGTGTAAGCTTTAACACATGACCTCTTCGGGCTTCTCAGTTTTGCACATCAGGGGCTTTGAACACTGCTCCCACGCGAAGTTCCTTAAGCTTTCCCATTGGCTCCTGGTATCATCTTTTTGTGTATTGGGCGTGTCTCTGCACCCCTTCCACTGTGTAGTCGTTCCCCACAGGCTACCACCTCTTAGGTATTTAGCTGTATTTAATGCAGTTATTGACTGCCTGGCCTCAGCTTTGAAGGCTGAATTGCTCAGTGTGACTTTGCTGGCCGAGTACAATTAATACTGAAAGTGACTAACACAAAACAAGCATTTGCTGAGCAGGAAATTTGTAGTTAGCTTAACATGAAGTTCTTAACAGTACTGTTTGAACAAGCAAATCTTGGCTAAGTTGGCTAGCTTCCTTTTTTTGCAGTGTACCATTACATCTACTAAGTGCTGATTGGTCATTGAGTGAATCAGTAAAGCGGTTCGCTATCACAGAGATCATTAATGTACATAAAACACTGTTAGACATTTTAGTAAAGGACAGCGTGCATGTGGCTACAAGAGCCCCATTTGTCACCCCACCTGACCCCCACCCCCCCACCCACATTTACATTTATGGCATTTACCTAACGCTCTTATCCAGAGCAACTTACAAGGCTACTCATATTACAGAGTTGGGCCAATGTAGTGTTAGGAGTTTGCCCAAGGACTCTTATTGGTGTAGCACAGCATAGTCACCCAGACCGGGAATTGAACCCCACACACACCCCTGCCCCCTGGATAAGCAAATCCATAGACTTTACACCTCGGTTTATGCTCATTTGTGCTTGTTTGCAGTAGCTAGGGCTAACATTTACTTCACCTTGAGTTCACATCTCTCTCCCTCTCTGCCCTGCATGCTCGATGGCTTGCTTGATTTCCATAATTACACAAACATGTGCACCCTATCTGTCTCATTCTGTCTTTTTCTCCCAGCTGTTGTCTTTTCTCACACCTGTATTCTCTGCTTGAGCGTGCTTTCTTTCCCACCCATGTTCCAACAAACCACGCCCCCCCAAACCAAGACTAGTAGTAGTGTCTCACGTCCAATGTCAGGATTAGCTAGTGTCCTGCTTCTTCCGCCTTGATTGGACAGTTGTTCCCACATCCTGTGCTTAGGAATGTGAAGCCTAACCAGTCTCAGTGCAGGAGGCAGGATTTGTCAGATGTGGCTGTGGAACGTGACTTCACAACTACATGACGTCTTACATCCTTTTTTTCAGTTTTTTTTTTAACCATAATGAAAAATCTGCTGTGCTGTCTGTTCTTTTTTTAAAAGAGGCCGAATGGGAAGGGGAGAGATCCTATTTAAGGGCTCTTTCCTCTAGCAGCTTTAATTATGCATTAAGAGAGGGACAGCTGGAGAACAAAAGGCCAAACCGTGTGTAAGCTGAGACTTGGAGAAAAGCGTCGTCTTACCGCAGTACTTTCGTTTCACTCGAGGCCACTTAGAATTATAAAGCACTTCGTCCTATTAAAGGCTTATGAGGGTTGATGCTGAAGTATGTTCATGGTTGTCAGATTGGTTTAGATAGCTTAGGTTTACCTCTGTTCCGAGATAAAAGACGGGTTCGTTGGGAAGTGGAACTGTAAGCCTTGAGTTCTTGGATCTGGCTTGAGGGTCTATAGCTCAAGTTTTTGATTAATTGGGCAAGAAAAATGTGGACGGGATGTGCTGAGTCAGTACCTAATAATACTTTGGCAAGTACTTTGACTAAAGTATTGGGACACCTACTGATTCATTATTTCTCATGAAAGTAAGAATATTAAAAAAACCTTTCTCTATCGTTTCTACTAAATTTTTGGAGCACTGCTGATTGCATTCAGCGACAGGAGTGTTAGAGAGGTCAGGACCCCACCACATCCCATAGGTTTTGGATGGAGCACTAACCATCATTTCATGAGAAATAATGATCATTTCAGAGAATGGGTTCCATTGCTCCACAGCTCAATGCTGGGGGGCTTTATACTCCTCATATAGCCCACACCTGGCATTAGGCATGGTGCCAATAGTTTCATATTTACCTACTCCAGAGAGTCTGGTCCCATTGGCATTGCTTCTCTACAGGGACTAGATAAGCTAGATGTGTGTGTGCATTTGCACATCTGTGTCAGCAATTGGTGCACTGTAAAGTAGCTGAAGGCATTCATTAGAAGGGGTGTCCACAAACATTTGCACATGTAGTGTATCACAGCTTGTAGATGCTTTTTGTCGCCAACTAAGAGTCTGGGGGGGATTTTCACCACCATTCGTCCTTACAAGAGGCCTATCCACAGATGTTGTCGATGATGTTTAGGTTAGGGGACTTTTGAGGTGGTCCCCAAGAGGATGTGGATTTCGACCTTTCTAGTAATCCTACAAGCAGTTCTCTCTGAAAGATTTATTGGTCCTTCAGACCTTAAATTGACCCCCACTCTTCCTGTTAACTGCTGTTACATATAAACACTGAGGAAATGGCTTTCTGAAAATGCTTTGCCATCTTCTGTAGCCTTCTGCTGCTTTGCGGGCATCAATTGTTTAAATATTTAGATGCTAGGCAGCTGCTTAAAGGAGATCATAGCTGATGATTGTTGGAACAAGGTTAGAAGGTTTTAGAGTATTTATAAAGCTTTAAAATTTGCATCAGCTGGTCTTATCTCATCATCCCAGCGATGATCATGAACAAGCCATATCTCTGCCAAGCTAATTATGGTCAAATTAGGAGTTATCTGAGAGCTCAAATCTCTTGGGTGCCCAAACTTTTGCATGGTGATCATCCTCCTTTTTTATGCTAAAATGGTGCTAAACCAAAATAATCTACTCTAAAACTGCTTAAAATGTCATTCTTAAACATTGTTAGGATTTGCACAGCATTACCTGCTCTAATACTGAGCTGTTCCTCATGATGGTATAAGAGAGAAGGTAAAGCGTATGGGAATGTTAAGGTATGTCCTCTATACTGGTCAACCTCCTTACATACTGTACCATCATCCATCATTTTCCTCCACCCAGGCCCATCACCACAGCACCCTCAGGTGTTTAACATTGACCAGTCCTCGTGATGTATCTGGAGCAAGGACAGATTAGACCGTTTGCATAGGAAAAAGGGTTGGGGAGGGGGAATTCGTTTGTCTTTCACACATGGTCAACTGAGCAGATAGGTCAAGTAAGACATGAGCAGAGCTAATACAAGGCTGCAAACCACTGCTGCTGGGTCCTGCTGGGAATCCCTTTGTCTAAATCGACAGAGTATCCATTGTATCTAGTGCCTGGACAGCTGTAAGGTAGTGTAAAAGTACCTGTTTTGCGCTAAATGGAATAATAATCCAGCATATTACCTACTCTAAATTGTGCCTAGGTTTGGAGTAAGATAGGATTAGCAAGATGAGATGAGATAAGCTAATTATTAATATGCTCTTTTCTGTAATAAGTTATAAAAACCCTTATAGTTTTAGCTTTTAAATGTAAATAGCTCAACTTACAGAGGCTGCTTATGGTTGTGTGTGTGAATGATGCAAGCCTTAGCTCATTTATGGGATCAATTTTGCAGTTCAGGGTTGAAGGTTAGTGCGTCAGCATCATTGAGATGACAGCAGGGTTAAACAGACTGCGGGTGTGAGCAGTGAGCACTGGATAGGTTTGTTCTAATGAGTTTACCTTGCCAACTGTGAAGTCATGGGGCAATGTCCAATGTTCCTATCATCACTACAGTAAGATTCATCAGTAGGATTATAAATATAAATATAAGAGAAAAATATAAGATAAGATATATACAAGATAACCCTAGAAAGAAAACCCTTTAGACTAAAGCGCTGTCACTATGATCAGAGGATTGCTGGGTCCAATCCCGGTCATGCTCAAGCCATCAGCATTCGAGTCCCGAGAGAGCACAGTTGGCCTTGCTCTCTCCAGGGTGGGTAGATGGCGGTCTCTCACCACATTGCTTGGCTGTGGTGCGCTAGGCTGGTGCATTGGAGCCTCCCTCCAGGAGCGCTGGTTGCCCGGTGATGTTGCATCGGAGGCAATTCTAAAAATGAGTTGACTGTGCTCGTGTCAGAGGGGGCATGTTGGTCTTCGCCCTCACTAGTGTCGGGAGCCTCGCGTGCGTACAGTACATAAAGGCTGGGTAACTGGCGGTCCAAATTGGGGAGAAAATGTTTATGTAAATAAATGTATATATATATATATATATATATATATATATATATATATATAGCTAAAAATGTGCTGTTGTGCCTTTTTTGTCACCCGCATGGTGTGTTCTGTCCATGTAAGTTCCTTGGTGATGTGCAGACCCTCTCAACAGCGGTCCCATCAAACTCTCTCCTGTTTCTTCCACGACCAGCTCCTTGGTCTTGCTGACGTTAAGAGAAAGGTGGTTTTCCTGGCACCAACTCCGCTCTGTAAGCTTCCGCGTCATCTTTGGAGATCAGGCCCACGATTGTCATGTCATCAGCAAATTTAATGATGACATTGGAGCTGTGTCTGGCTGTGCAGTCATAGGTGTACAGGGAGTACAGGAGTGGGCTGAGCACACAGCCCTGGGGGGCTCCAGTGTTGAGGGTCAGTGAGGAGTATGTGATGCTGAAATCATTTATACAGAATTCAATGTATAAGTTATTCGAAAACTCATATGTAAGAAGAGCGAATCAAAATCTGTGTAGGATTTCTAACAACCTGCATGGAAGTTTAGCTGAACCAAGAGAGTTCCTTGCCCAGAAATCTTAATGGAAAAGTCATAAGTATGAAACTTTAACTGTAAACTCATCAGAAAACTCAACATTTGAAGTAGACTACAGAACATCTTTTGAGCCCTAGGCTTATTTTTCTGGTTTTAATTAATTAATGGAGAATTGATTATGAATATTTGATAGCAGTTTTACATATCTTGTGAAGTCCCAAAGGGTTCTGTTTTAGGGCCTATGAATGCCTATAATGTTAATGATAACAGTATTAAAACTGTACTTTCTTCCCTCCACCCATTCAGTTTTACCATTTCAACTGGCTGCAACACAACCCTAAAGGGTTTTCTTTCTAGGGTTATCTTATATATATATCTTATCTTATAGTTTTCTCTTATATTTATGATCTAACCTGATGGATTTTACCGTTTACAGTAGTGGTGATAGGAACATTGGACATTATCCCATCAGCTAAAGTTACACTCCACAAAATCCTTACTAATATGCTGCCTGAGACGTGTTTTACCGTAGTTTTCAAATTAGTTTTTGGCCTAAAACAAAAATATTGAAACATTCCAGATGGGAACTACACTATAAATGAATAGCTGAATTGAACTGGGGAATGTTTTTTCTTTCTTTCTCAGATTTAACACTATTTCACCATCCACTTTGCATATAAACTCTATAAAGACAGCGAAGGTTCACTCGTGGTTTTAGATAGTAACTAACATGGCTGTATTTGTGGACATTGTGCCTCCAGGCTCCATTCACCACCACCACTGTAAACAAATGTGAGGTGATGAGTGTAAATCTGTGATGCACCAATTGACATTAACTTACTCTGAAGGTCTTAATAGTTTATAGGTGCTGATCTCCTTCCACCTCCCTCTCAGTTCCATTACGACCCACCCTTCTTACGTCACCCTCTCTCTCTCTCTCTCTTACTCTCTGTGTGTCTCTCTCTCTCTCTTTTTCATCCCATTTTAATCACAGCTCTGTCTTACTACACTTATCTCAATGTCAGTAAAATCAATATCATTCCCAGTCCCCTCCACCTTAAGCTCTCTCTCTCTTTCTCTCTCTCTCTCTCTCTCTCTCTCTCTCTCTCTCTCTCTCTCTCTCTTTCTCTCTCTCTCTCTCTCTCTGTGGAACCTGTTAATGACTGGGACATTAACAGGTTCCACTTGCTGCTTGAGCACCACTTCCACACACCTAATTAAAAGACGGCCTGTGCCTTTGCTCCTTCGGTTCTGCCGAGTCGCACTCATAATTGATATGGCATGTGTGTATTAATTAAAGGAAGACGGTCTAACTAGGACACTGACGTCTCGGTCCTAGACCCCACTCGCTCAAGGCGAAAGACGATGAAAAGAAGAAGAAGGATGTGATGAATGGAGAGAGGGAGCAAGAGAGAGAGAGAGAGAGACATGGAATGATAGAGGGTTCCAGACATGCTGAGGAAGCATCAAATTTCATGAGCCACCAATTGTCTTTGTCTTTTATTTTTTTCGTACAGCTTTACGGCCTCCCCCTCCCCACCTCCGATAGCAAGGGCACGCCGTACCTCACGCTACTAAGCGCATACGTGAGCCCTCCCGGTGTTATTAATCTAGTTTATGCCCCATAGCTCTGCTTAGCATGGTCAGGCCTTTAAATTCTAATGTGGCAATATTCTCAGCTGAAGAATGATCTCGATAAGATTATATCACAAGCTTTTGTAGTGCCTGTGTAATACAAGGACAGCCCATCACTGTAATGAGGACGATGAATAGCAGCGTGGGGTGAATGACGGCAGCTTTTGCTCGCTTCTGGCATGCGCTTGGCAGTTCAGGGTCGCAGGTTTGCGGGTTGGCGACAGTGTAGTGACAGCAAGGTTAAACGGCCTGCAGCTTTGAGAGATCAGTACCAACTGAGTGCTGCATAGAGTTCAGCCTCCTACACTGTTAACAACGAAGGTTCTACTCGAGGATGGGCAATATGACCGTGTTCTATCGCATTGCGATATTTTGTTATCGTGATACACAGTATGCTTATCTGAGCATGTCATGGACATCATCAGTGCTTAAGTCCTTAGACCTTGTATGTAAGCCCTGCATTCCTGTCATAATTAACACTGTTTCAAACAGTTTCACAGGCCCTAAAATAGAGCCCTGTGGAACGCCACAAGATATGCTAAACTGAAGAATTCACAATAATAGTTTCTGCATTAGGATTAATGACTGAATAATAAACCTGCAACAAATTGTGAATTCAAATCATTGTACTAAGAATAGTTGTATAGTATAGTTTTTAAAATCTACCGCTATGGGTTCATTTTGTCTGCATGTCAGAAGATCACATTAAATATTCAGCTTGGAATGTTTATAGACAAATTGTCCTTCACGAACCTCTAATAGAGAACCTCTAAAAGTGAACCAATAGAAATTGGCTTATTGTAAAGCTTAGTAGACTTTAAAGAAAAATATCAGAAGGGTACTCGAAGTTTTAGTGTTGGAAAATTGTTCAGTCGTTGGCTTGTTAACCAAAATTAAATCTTGAGTCCTTGGGGTATGAATCTGAGTCAAATCTTGAGTCTTTGAAGTGTGAATCAGAGTATTTAGTCTTAAGCCTTAAGGTGTGAATTAAAATTGAGTCTTTGAGTCTGAATCTGAGAGCCTAAGCTCTTTGGGGTGTGGATCTGAGTCTTTGGGGTGTGAGTTCAGATTGTGTCTCAAATCTTTGGGTGTGTGAGTCCAGATTGTGTCTCAAATCTTTGGGGGTGTGAGTCCAGATTGTGTCTCAAATCTTTGGGGGTGTGAGTTCAGATTGTGTCTCAAATCTTTGGGGGTGTGAGTCCAGATTGTGTCTCAAATCTTTGGGGGTGTGAGTTCAGATTGTGTCTCAAATCTTTGGGTGTGTGAGTCCAGATTGTGTCTCACGTCTTTTGGGGTGTGAGTTCAGATTGTGTCTCAAATCTTTGGGTGTGTGAGTCCAGATTGTGTCTCACGTCTTTTGGGGTGTGAGTTCAGATTGTGTCTCATGTCTTTTGGGGTGTGAGTTCAGATCGTGTCTTGCGTCTTTGGGGTGTAAATCAGAGTCTTGAGTCTCGAGTCTTTGGGGTATGAATCCAGAGTCAGGTCTTAAATCTTTGTGGTGTGAAATAAATGAGCCTTGAGTGTTTTGGATGTTAATGCGAGATGAATTTTAAGTTCTAAGTCAAGCCTAAGCTCTTTGGGGTGTGGATCCGAGTCTTTGGGGGGTGAATCTGAGTCAAGTCTTGACTGTTTTTGAAGTGAGTCCAAGTCGAGTCTTTTGGCAGTGAAGGACTGAGGTCTTGCATTGTGCCACTCTAGAGGTGTAAAATTACACAACATGAAACACAGTTCTGAGTACATTTATCAAGCTAGAGCAGCACAACTATCTAACTGCCTGCTTGTCCAGAGACAGGAAATCAAAAGTTGAAATTCAGTCAACACCACAGCCCCCCATGGTCAAAAATCTGAGAATAGGTAGCCCCCCCATGTGATAGGGGGAGTTCTAATCTGCAGATGGTAACTAACTCTGCCTATAGTGTGTATACTGATAATAATCCTGGATTTGTTTTTCCCACAGAGAGACACAAAAGGGCAGTTTCTGCTGGACCATGTGTGCAACCACTACAGTCTGCTGGAGAAAGACTACTTTGGCATCAGATATGTGGACCCAGAGAAGCAAAGGGTATAAAACACACACACACACACAAACATATCTTACACATCCTGTGTGCTCATAAGTCCAAATCCCAGCAAGGGCTTAGCGCTCCATTGTCAAAAGCCTAATGTGATAGGGGGAATTCTAACCTGCAGCTGGGAATAAACAGTAAACAAATGGAGGGGGAGGAGCCTAAGACTAACATCTTACACAATATGTAGTTGTTTCAGCTGCTGCTCATTTACTGCTCGTTTTTATGGCTCAACTCAATATGTAATGTTGACCAAACTCAGATGCAGACCTTTAAAAAAATGTGAGTTGGGTAGTAAGTTGAGTTAGCTTTAAAGACACACTCTGTAATCACTTACTGCATCATTTTAAGTTTGTCTGCCTTTAGAATTTGGCTACAGTGAATATACACTGTATATCTGTGAGCAGCATATCCACTTACTGTACTTGCTGTAGCCATGCAGACACTGATAGCACCTTGTCTGTTGTAATTAGTTTGTTGTACAGTAAACACCATTAGGACGACGTCACCGCTGTGAGTTTTTAATGAGCCTGAGAATCCCTGTAGGAAAACATCTAATGGAGTTTACAGCGTGAGTCTTTAGAGGCCTTGCTATGCTCTCAAGCCGCAGCGCCCCCCCGCCCCAAACCTCACATCAGCTCCCCTTAACCATTTTGAAAGTTCTGTGTAAAGTTACCATGACAACCATCCATCCCTACGTTTGTACTTCGCTGTTTGTACGACAGTGTTTCCTCAGTCAGGCAGAAAATCTCTCAGCGGCGAGCTGAATAATTTACATCCATTTATGTTGTAATATTAATGCGCTTATGCATCAGAAGAGACCAGAGCAGTAGTATTGTATCTGGCAGCGATGCAACCAAAAAACACAGGTTTGAGGTTCTGTACTTCATGTGGTGACACATGCTCCGTTTTTCATTCTGTCCATGTTCTCTTTTTGCCTTTTCTCTATTACACAGCACTGGCTGGACCCTAGCAAAGCTGTCGTCAAGCAGATGAAATGTAAGTTTGTGCAAACAAATTTAATACGCAGTGTAATGTGAGAAAGTACATGTAATATATGAATGTACACCATACAGAATTTAATATATAGCCTTAAAGAATGTAGTACATACACAGTGCAATAAAGTATTCGACTAGAATGTAGTACGCATTGTTCAGCAAGAATACAGCACACAGTGTAATATAATGTAGAACAGTGCAACAGAACATAGTACACAATACAATAGAATGTAGTACGCAGTGTAACAGAATCTATTCTATAGAGCGGTGCAATGTAGTGCAGTGCAACAGCATAAAGCACACAATATATAGTATACTGTACAATAGATTGTAGTACAGGGTCTAACCGAATATATCGCACAGCATAATAGACTGTAGTACATAGAACAGTAGAATGTAATCATAGCGCAATAAAATACAGGACACACCGTATAACAGAGCATAGTACACACCAGAGTAGTACACAGTGGAATAGCATGTAGTACACAGACCAGTACAATGTAATGCACAGTGTAGCATAATGTAGTACAGAACAATAGTATACAATACACTATGCAATTGATTGTAGTACACAGTAGAATAGCATGTAGTATATAGGGCAACAGAATATAATACATGGTAATTTACAATATACACAGCCTAATAGAATGTATTACACGGTATGTATTACACAGAGCAGTATAAAGTAGTACACAGCCAAGTAGAATGTAGTACACAGTGTAATAGAATGTAGTAATAAGAGCAATAGAATGTAACACACATTGTAGTAGAATGTAGTGCATCGCAGTACAGAATGAAGTACAGTGTTCAGAAATAGTATAGTACACAGTGTAATATAATGTAGTTTAGTGTATATTGTAGTACACAGTGGAATAGGATGTAGTACATAGAGCACTAGTATCAGTACACCATGCAGTAGATTGTAGTACACAGTATGCATTATATAGAGCAGTATAAAGTTGTACACGGCCCAATAGAATGTAGTACACAGTGTAATAGGACATAGTACACAGTGTAATAGAATGTAGTACACAGTGGAATAGCATGTAGTATATAGAGCAATAAAATGGAAAACACAATGCAATAGAATATAGTACACTTTCACATAGTGAAATAGAATGTAGTACACAGAATATATTACACAGAGCAGTGTAATGTAGTACACAGAGCAATAGGATGTACTACACAGTGCAATATAGTAAAGTACACTGTGCAGTATAGTGAAATAGAACACAGCTCACAGTGTAATAGAAAGCAGAATGGAGTGCTTCTCAAATCTGAGCTTACACTGCAGATGCATATCATATGCATGTCATAATTATCCTTTTATGCTGTAGTTAGGATAATCGAATTTTCCATCTTTCACTAAATGATTAGGAAGCAGTGTGGGATGGAGAGAGGAAGACTGAGAGCATCAGTGGCTGAGAATGATGGAGGGATTAATGGAGGGTGGGGGCGGGGCAGAGCTATAGTACAATGGTGTAGCACAACCTTACACAGTAAGGCTGTGTACACAGCCTAATCACCAGTAGTAGACCATGTTATTAAATGCAGTACATGCATACATGTTGTAGTACACATCCTATTAGAATATAGTACACAAACACACAGTGCCTGTGAATGTAGTATGCAGAATAATCAAAGCTAAAACAGTGAAATAGTATATAGTACATTATGCAGCAGCATATAGTGCACAAATCAATAGAGCATAGATTGTAGTACACTATGCAATAACATACAGTAGATAGTATGTTAGAATGTAGTACACTGTAACATAATATAGTATACAACATGATATAAAGTAGCACAGTGTAGTAGCAGAATGTAGTACACAGAGAAATAGCATATAGAATGTTGTAGAGAGTGAAAAATGTAGTACACAGGGCAATAGAATATTTATATATTTATACAGTATAATAGAATGTAGAATGTACTATGTAGAGTTGTAGAATATATCATGCAGTATGCATTGTAATAGAATGTAGTACACAGAGTAATAGAATACAGACTGCAGTATGCATTGTAATAGAATATAAAATGTAGTATGCAGTGTAATAGAATACAGACTGCAGTATGCATTGTAATAGAATATAAATTGCAGTATGCGGTGTAATAGAATGCGGTGCACTATGTAACAAAATATAGTACACAGAGTAATAGAATGCAGTGTAATAGAATGTAGTATGCAGTGTAACAGAAAACAGTGTGTATATATATATATATATATATATATATATATATATATATATATACAGTATAGTACACTATAGCAGAATATAGTACACGCCTCATAATCTAATCACTCATCTCTCATTAAATGTAAACGATTAGAAAGCAGTGTGGGATGGAGAGTGGGGGAGAGTTCGAGGAGAGATGGATGGAGGTGGGGGGGGGGCAGAGACATAGCTTAATTTACGGCATTCTGTGAGTAAGGGTAAGGGGCTTTATTAAGAGCCAAAGACAGGTGAGTGAGGAAGACATGAATGTGTGCATTAATGTGTGTGTTGTTGTGTGCAAGCTGCGCTGGCGACCTGTTGAGGTAACGTTGATGAAATCAGTGTCTTGGCTGAGTGGAAGAACTGCTGTGGTTCTCTTTCAGCCTCTCTTTCAAAACTTTCTCCACCGAAGGGCTTTTCTTCATCTGTTTATGACAGACTTGGATTAATATAATCATCTTAGTCTCACATTATGCTCGGTCATGCCCCCACTTATTGCTCTCAGCATAATCTGTCTCACTTCTATTGGCTTATATTCAATGTTCCCTCTCTCTCTCTCTCTCTCTCTCTCTCTCTCTCTCAATGTCTTTCTCTGTCTCTCTCTCTCTCTCAGGTCAGCAGCCCTACACTATGTGCTTTCGGGTGAAGTTCTATCCCCAGGAGCCCATTAAGATCAAGGAAGAACTGACAAGGTGACACAGAAGAAACATTAAGACAACGTTGAACAAACATTGGCACAGTGCACAAAATAAAAAGTCCTACAAAAGGTTCTTTGAGCGATACCATAGTAGAACCATGTTTGAGTCCATAAAGAACTAGTTTTGCAGTTAAAAGGGCCTTCACACTCATACAACAAATGTGGTTCCAAAGTGGGTGGTTGAGCGATCTCATAGAAGAACATTTTTGGTTCCATGAAGAACCATTTTTGTAATTAAAGATTGTGAAGAACTTTTATTGCTTTTGCAAGGTTCCTCAAACTCACTTATCTCTATTACAAACACGGTTGTTTATGAAAGTGATTCTTTGAGCGATGCCATGGAAGAACCACATTTGGTTCCACGAAGAAACACTCAGATGTGTGAGTGTGTTGAACCGTGAAAAATCAAATCGTAAGGTTCTTCACACACATGCATCTCTATCATGAACATGGTTCTTTATAGAGCCAAAAGTGGTTCTTCTGTGGCATCACTCAAAGAACCTTATTGAGCACCTTTATATTTTTGTTAAGGGTATCAATTCAGAAGTGACCACTGTTGAAGTGAAGCCTAGTGTTGTGAGTTTGTTGTTGTTGAGTCGAGTTTGGGTCAAGACCAAGACCAAGCCCAGGACACATTGACTTAAGACTGAGACTTTTAGCGGTCGAGACAAGTCTCCTTTATAAACGAGTGCTGGAATTTTACTGTAGATATTAAATCATTTGGCTTTATCCTCTGTCCCAGTTTTGAGAGATAAGCCTTGGAAATTCAGAATCAGACAATGCAATGCAATGCTCCTTCTTTCATTATTATAATAATAACATTTTTATTTATATACTTTACAACTGAAACAGCTTAACATGCTTGACATATCTGAAAAAATATCACATATAATATTTATTTAGGAACAAATCCAGTGCAGAAAGACATATCTACAGACATTTTAAGGATGCGCTGTATGTTGTGGGAAACAGTAAGCTTTTCAGATCCTCTCCTGAAGATGAGAATCTTTTGTAAAAACTGTAAAGAGCGCATCTACCTTCGATTTCACGTCAGTTTTGTCAAGTCAAATTTAACTGTTGTCGTCACAAAGCAGCTTTACATAATTAGTAATTAGTGAAAGACAGAGATAAAAAAAGAAATAATGTAAGACATGAAGGATCAAAGACCCCCAGTGAGCAAGCCAACGGCAACAGATATTGATATTGTCCAGCTGTGTGGATACATTGGAAGAAGTTTTACATTGGCTTTGAGTGTGGTTTAGAAAGTCAGGATTTTCCATTTTTTTAGACATTCCACTAATTCATAGATACATAAATAACTTTTTAAGGTTTTTACGCAGATGTTGACATTCACCATTGTTATGCTTATTTGGGATTTGGTCAGTTCATGAGAACAATGGGATCCATCATTACAAGAGCAGAGCTGTAGACAATTCTGCGGGTTAAAGACCTGAAACATAAACTTGAATCTGACATAGACTTCTTGTTGGGAGTTTCCTCAAGAACAAATCTAAGAATCTTCTCAGGAAGATATTGATGAATGAGGCCCAAATTGTTCTCTATGGAACCAAGAAAGGTTCTTCTGTGGCATCGTTAAAGAACCTTTTCAAGCACCCTGATTTTGAGGAGCGCAGCACTGTGATTTTAGCGCTCTGAAATTTGACAGTCCAGTGCTGTATATTTACAGTGGTTTACTGCCAGCTAATTCATTTGGTTCTTCCACACATCTGCTCTTAGAACTGCGATCAATAGCTGAGAGAAAAGGGATGAAACGAGAGCCTTCATTCACAACGTCTGAGTGTCTCGTTCTTGTGCTTTGTGGGTGATCTTGGCAGGATGAAAAACAAGCGTTGATTCGATCTCAGTAACCCTCCAGCACACACACACACACACACACACATTGTTAGTGTGACTACATCATTAACACAGCTCTCTCTCTAGTGCGGTTTTTGATGTGTGCTCACCATCTGAGCTGTGAAGATACATATTCCTTCTACCTTCTGCTCTCTCTCTCTCTCTCTCTCTCTCCCTCTTTTCCTCTGTGTGTCTGGACAAGCTGAGGGTCTAGTAGTGCCGGTCAGAGAGTAGTGTGTGTGTGTGTGTGTCGGTGTGCAGGTTTCTGGGTGGAAGTTTAAGTGTTGGACATGCTGTAAAGCAGTTAGAGGAGCATTAGTGTGGCTGAGGCTAAGATGCTTCCTTTTGAAAGCCCGTGAGACACACAAAACAACTCTGCGCCTCTTTCCTTCTCCTCAATATTTGATTTGAGGAAAGAGCAGGAGAACGGTGCAGGAACTAGGAGGTATAAAAAGAAAAAGTCTGCAGTGCAGATGGACGTCATGCTGCATACGGTGTAGGACAATGTGTGTGGTCCAATGTTGTGGATAGCAATTCTTGATTGATGTTTCTTGATCATGGTTTTTGAGCCACGGATCGGATCATTTTTCACATCTGAAAATAATTTATAAAATAAAACTTTTATTTTGACACGGCCTGTTTGTTTGTTTATATTAGTGACTTTTATTTTGTCAAAAGTATTGGATGGAGCAGCATCCATCATTCCAGAGAACACAGTTCCACTACTCCACAGCTGGATTCTGGGGGGCTTTCTACCCCTCTAGCCCACGCCTGGCCAATAGGCTAATGCTTATCTGCTCTTGTCCTCAAAAGTCCTTTTGTATTGGCAGCATGTTTGTATGCATTTGCACATCTGTGTCAGCAATAGGTGCAACTTAAAAGCAGCTGAATGCGTTCATTAGAAGAGGTGTCCGCAAACATTTGGACACAAATGTAACACGTAGCGCGAAATCAGAGTCAACAATGCTCATCATGTCTTTTCCCCCCATGGGGCCAAGGACACGTCACCATGGTAACAGATTCCTGGGGTAGAGTTCTCATGGCAACCGCTCTTTACGTTAGACCTGGTCACTATGGAAGCTGCACTGTAAGCTGGAATAGTAACGTTTTTTTCTTTATCCGTCACTCTCTTCCTCTGTTAGATACCTGTTGTACCTGCAGCTGAAGAGAGATCTGTACCACGGCAGACTCCTGTGTCCGTTTGCTGACGCTGCTTACCTTGGAGCCTGCATAGTCCAAGGTAATGCTGCAATATTGCTTCAAGATTTCTGAAGTGTAGACCATTAGCCCAAAATGCTTATCTGACTAGGAATGAATGACATGACCTCATCCATCAATGCTGGATGGAAGGGTTCAAAAAAAGGCATCCTGTTAAATAGCTCATACACTGTAGCATCACATTTCAGAGCCTATTTCACAGCTAAGGCAATGAAACGGGGACGTGAGCTCTTTAGTTAGCTGCTTGTTGCACTCAGATGTTGAAATGTTGATGTCTACCCTAACCTGTAGGTTATAGAGGGTATGCACGTGACGTTACAGGTGGCGGGAGTCACTGCAGCCATGCCCACTAAGTGGCAGCGATAGCGTACAGTGTGAGGGCCGCTGACCTAAAGAACAGCAACCCAGGCACGTCTGAAACGTCTGAAAGCTTACTGTTTGATAAAGTCACACTCTGTAAACAGGTGAGAAAAAAAAATTAAGCCCACTGTAGTTGCGTATTTAGCGACATGCTAAGCAAAACCAAATGAGCCAGTCAAGTAAATGTACCTGAAAACACTCCTAAGACCATTCCCTCAACTTTGTGCTCTAGACATATGTGATTTGAGCCTCAGTTAGCTGGACGTTCGTGGCTACTCATCACTGTCCATTGACCACTGGTTGGTTCTTTAGTAATTTGGATGGATGGCTGTCGAGTCTAACTGTCTAACTTTAGCAGATAATAGCTTGTTCATTTCTAGTTTGGCCGTTTCATTAATAAATGCTGCAGCCATGTTGCAGAATGTTTTGCCATGTCCGACTAAAGGGGGCGTGTTTCTGCGGGAACGTGGTGTCATTGCATTTCCTTTATAGCTTCCCTAAATGTATATTACAAAGAGTTACATGCTTCCAATGCCCATGTTATAAGTAGGAAATGTCTTTGTACCGCTGCATTAGCAGTACATATAGGCTTTTAATTTTAAAACAAATGAAGCCATTTCTGCATTAAATGTTGTTTTATGCAGCAAAACTAGTGCTGTTCGCAGACTGCTACTGTGCCTCTGAATGAAATGCTGACCTTTTACGAAGGCCATGTGTAAAATGTATGATGGCTCACAGGAGCTGAGAAGATTTAGCTGGGTTAGCTTTTAGCCTTTCCCCCCCAAGATAAGCCTATACCTTCTCTTCTCTTCGTGGTTGGTGTGGCGCAACAGATAACACCACCACCTACCATTACGTTACAACAACACCATGTGGGAGACCAGGGTTCGATTCCCGGTCTGGGTGACTATGCTGCGCTACACCAATAAGAGTCCCTGGGCAAGACTCCTAACACTACATTGGCCCACCTCTGTAATACGAGTCACCTTGTAAGTCGCTCTGGATAAGAGCGTCTGCTAAATGCCGTAAATGTAAATGTCTTCTGATGTGAGTTTTAGCTCCAGTTTGGTCCAGCTGAGGTTGTCCATTTTGTTTTTCGAGGGAGGGGATGTTGGAGTGAAGAGAAGATGCTAGGATTTAGTGCGAATATGTGCTCGCTTCCCCCAGTTTCCACTTTATTACTTGCCAGGTTTGCGCTCCCCTTCTGCCTGATTCCTGAAGCGACTCGTGTTCCCATAACTAGCAGAATCTGAAGGTAATGTGTTGCTGGCCAGTGTTACAAGGATCAGCAACACCATGTTCATAACGAATCTTTTGAAAGAGAAGGAGGTTAAACCCCACTGGTCCATTTATTTCAGCCGTCCTTCCAAAGACTTAACCTTCCCCTTTAATATAATACTGAGGCAACATCTGAATGTGACATTTAGCGAACCATTACTGGGTTTGTGAGTCATGTCCGAGCTAACACAAATATCTTCCTCTTATGCCGTGTAGTGTGCTAGTGCAGAGAGTTCTAAAGGCCGCAACACTGCTATCTTTAGCTGTGCTCCTCCATGGTAATTACCCACATTCCAGAAAGGATGTAGCACATAACAGCATCAAAAAAAGACATTACAGTTTCACCTTGTAGAGAAATGAGTAAATGCTAAATGTAGGCTGGACTGAAACAGCGCTGGGGTCCTTCTGAACCTGTTATGCACTTTCATTTTCAGCTGAGCTCGGGGATTATGATGCAGACGAACACCCATCTGACTACATCAGCGACTTTAAACTCTTCCCCAAGCAGAGCCTCAAACTGGAGCGCAAGATCATGGAGATCCATCAGAATGAGCTGAGGTGAGGGCACCAGTGGAGGAACACTGGAATTCTGGTGGCATTTATTTAAAGATGAATTTCTGCCCAATTAATTAGTTAAGAAGTTAACATTCAGAACCGTTCAACCCCCGAAACATTAGTAAATGGGGTGCAACTACAACTGCTTCAGTACTGTGTAAGATGTCTAGTCTGTAGTTCCTCCCCCTCAATTTGTTTACTGTTTATTCCCATCTGCAGATTAGAACTCTCCCTATCACATGGGCTGAGGCCTCCCTATACTCTGACTCTTGAGCATGGAGGGCTGTGGTGTTGACGGTTGACATATCATCTCCTGTCTTGACAAGCAGGCAGTTAGACGGTTGGGCCACTCTAAAGCTGTGAAACCTTGTATAGAAAGCACTGTGTTTTTACTCAGAACTGTAGAGTTTTAAGTACAGACATTTTACTGCTATGGGGTGGCCCTACAGTCTAACTGCTGCTCAGCAAAGTATGAGGAGATCAAGTTCAAATCCCAGCAAGGGCTCAGCTTTTTATTGTCAAAAGCCTCACAGTCTGGGGACATCATGTGATAGTGGAACTACAACTTGCAGATTATAGTAAATAGGAAGCCATAGACTAAACCTTTTGCTCAATATTTAATCAATTTTAGCTGCAGCTCATTTACGAATGCTTTTGATAGTCAACTCAATATGTTTTGTTGGTCAAACTGAGATGCAAAACTAAAAAAGAACTTGATGAACTAAACTAAATTGATTTAATTGATAAAATGCCAAAATTGCCGTTTTAGTTGCTATCTAAAATGACCAGCAAACCTACACATATTCTATGTGGAACAAACCGGACCGCACATACATTTTCCCTCAGATTTGGTGAGGTTTTCCCATAAGATACATGAGAAAAATATAATTCCTCATGTTCTACTATTACTTCAGAAGGGTTGTGGACTTACGTGTTAACCAAGTGGTCGGTTATGCTGTTGTTCTTTTACTATGCCTATCTGTAGGGGTCAGTGTCCAGCCCTGGCCGAACTGAACCTGCTCCAAAGAGCTCACACGCTGGACACGTATGGGGTTGACCCGCATCCCTGCAAGGTACAGACTGCATTTGATTCCACGCTGCCATCTCCATATCACCTTTGTTTTTCATGTGACCTTGACTAAGAGGGGACAGTGAACTACACATGTAGCAGTGGAACTGGGGCAACACCTATATATGTATCTCTTTTTTTGGTGTGGTGGTGGTGGGAGCAAAGGGTTGTCATTGATGGATGGAGCAAAGGGTGGCTGATAAACTGTGTAGTGCGTGTAGTTATACATTAAGTGCAGTCAGAAAACTAACACCTTTTTTGCTGTTACCTTTGGGTTCTTTCCCACCTCTTGCTTCTGTTCTTAGAGTGCTCGTAGCAGGACGCCCAACTCCTAGGAAGAATAGCAATAGTCCTAAATTTGATCTAAGCTGAGGACCGAGTGTACACCAAAATCTTCAGCAATATATCTGTAGCCTTTTCCAGCGTCATGCTTTTTGTAAACATGTCTTCTGAGGCCTTCAAAAGTTATGTTACACACGCCAATTAGCTCTTGGAGAAATCGTTGTCGGAGAGGTTCACTTACTTTTTCTAGCCTGCACTGTGGATTGTTTACACAATGGGTTCATCATTTATTTGTCCAACAAAGAAGTTGACCATTGTCTTCACTTCTCCCTCACTTCTCATGTAATAAACATCTGGAGCTTCCCTCAATATGACATTGAAGATCCCCCCCAAAGAGAAATGGCGAGACCAAGTGGACGAGGGCATGTTGAAACCAGTATTGAAACAGGCCGTGTGCCGAAAATGCATTTCCATGTGAGGCTGTGGCCTTGTTTCACACGTTGCCTGAGTGCATCAGGATCAATGTGTTGGGCTATACTGGTGATGCAACAGTGTGTGTTCTGTATCCTGATAGTGCCTCTGCTCTCTGGAATAGGCTTAACAACATCATATCAATCTGAGAGTGATCTCAGAGTGCTCAGTGCTTACAGCTGGTGGCAAGGCAGATCTTGCAGGTTTTATTTGGGCCAAGCTAACTTTCAGCTTAGACCTCAGTGCCTGGGATCTGCTACTTAATTGGAGTCCCGACAGAAGCTAGGGGGCTTATTGCTTATCGGTGAGGTTGGGCTGAACTGGGCAGAGTGTTACACAGACTAATTACGGAGTCATTTCAGAGATAAAGTAGTAGCTATTGGAAACCACATGGGCCCAGATTTCCCAGAGGTGTATGCCCATAAACGTGAAATAATTGTTAGCATCATGAAGGCCACTTCTTCTGTGAAACCACAGTTAATTTACTTTTCTGTAGCTTATTTGCATTGCATTTTATTGTACTGCGCTTTGAAGGTTGTTGGTTTTGAACTCATGTTGTCTTATGGGTAGAGTACCTATGGTTGCATTCCCAAAGCTGTACATTCCCTCAGCTCTTTATTTGATAACTAAAAAAAAAAATGGTAAGGCTATAGGGCTGCACCTAAAGATCCTTTTTTTATAGATTAAGGTTTTTGTGTGCTCTATTAAAATAATCTAACCATAATAATGAGCAAAAAATATATATTTCTCCTGATATTTTAATTTTAATGTAATCTTTTCTTAAAAACCCATAATATGCCTTTACCTGAAATAGAGCATCAGATTTTTTTTTACATGGAGTCATGAATAACTACATTTTGGGAGGAGGAACATGGTCGAAGCCTCTCCTCCCTAAATTAATGTCTTAGAAATTCGGCCTCTACCTTGTTCATGTGTCCATCTGCCTTTTAACCCTGCAATCTATTGTTCCTGGCTCCACATAATGGGGGGGGGCTTCCTACCACACAGCAGATGTCACCTAAAAATCCAGCCCAAAAGCCCTCTGAATCCCCCCCCCCCCCCCCTCTCTTACAGCCTTCTCCCGAATCATCGTTAGCCAAATGCATGGTCTGAACTAGCCGACTCCAAACTCCAAACTTGACTCCTAAACTGATTTACCAGTTTTACCAAACTTTACCAATAGACCAGCTAGTCCATCAGACTCATGATCAAATGAAAACATACACTATAATGGTCAAGAGCTAAACTGGTTTAGTAGCACAGAGACCAGCTTAGACCATCTAAAACCAGCTTCCAGCAAAAGCTGGTCTTGATCTGGATTTTCCAGCAGAGAAATCATAACTCTGTTAGGGATAACAGGGATAACAAGAGGAGGTGTAGAAATGCACCCGACTGCAGCTAGGCTCATTTTTTGTAATTAGCGTTTTGTAATTGTCAGCAGAACAAATGTCAGCTTGGCCCAACCATCAGTTTGTTCTTCGGTGATGACGCAGCCAGACATGGTTGTGAATCCCACAGAGCACAATAGGCCCTCAATCTCACAGGGTGGGATGGAGGCACTCCCCCTCCCCCAGTCACTCAGATAAATGCTCGTCAGTGCAGGTGTCTGTTGTCTAATACCTCTAAACAGAACTGGCAGTTAGCATTCTCCTCCAAGCGTGTTTTGCATTAGCAGAAGTGCGTAGAGCTGCAGTGGCACGCTTCATGTCATGTGAAGGAAGCGTGTGCTAGGCTTTACCCTCCCAGCACTAGTGGCATTGTGTGATAAGGAGAGTCCTAGCTAGTGGGTGGGAATTGGCAAAGAGGACACAGAGCTCCTACAAATTTCAATAAAGATGTATGGCACCCTGGGAAGATGTTACAAAGTTACAAAAAGAAAACACAAGGCCTGGGGAACATAGGGCATTGGAAATGGGTGATTTCCTAAAATTTTCAATAAGCTAATGAAGGGACCTGCAAACATAGATATGACAGGGTCTCGTGGTGCCACTATTAAGTTCCAACAAAGAAAGCTCTGCATGCTAACTCTGATCACCTTGACGCTTATGCCTTTCTGCAGGACTTCACCGGGACAACAGCATTTCTTGGATTCACTGCCCGGGGCTTCATGGTTTTCCAAGGAAACAAGAGGATCCACTTGCTAAAATGGTACACAACTTTTGGTAACCTTCAAATGTGTCCTGCTTACCTCATTCTATACCGCGACCTCTCACTGTCTCCAGCCTCCCACTTCACTGTTATCTCTCTCTCTACTCCTTAACTCCACTTTTACAGGAGTAGCTTACCCATAAACGCTAATTGCAGCTAAAAACAAATGAAAGCTAAATAAAATCATGAACAGTTAGCATGTAGCCATGCGCATGGTGCTTTTGGGTGAACTATTCCTTGGAAATGTAATATTCTGTGCAACCAGGAGGATGAGGACTTCATAGGTTTAGGAGCTTCAACCTATGTAATGCAGACCACACAAGGCAGGCAAAGCAAACATCCACAGAATTAGTCCCCATGCCGCTAGGATGGAGTGAAAATAGAATGAGGGTCATTGGACTCTATTTCTTCCCACAATGTTATAACACTAAACACAGTGATCTCTCACTCTCTCAGGGCTGATGTCAGCAAATATAAGTTTGAAGGGAAAACATTTTACGTGATTGGAGTACAGAGAGAGGTAAGTTACATGAGTTTTGGCTTTTCAGCGTCACCTGCGAAGTGCTATGTTCACAGTCATCCACTTTTTCTTTCTAATGACACATCTGCACACCATGTGACCGCCATAGCAGACTCTTAATACTACATACAGTACTGTGCAAAAGTCAGAGGCCATTCATTTGTTTCATTTACAGTCAAAAGGAACCATTAACTACTAGGGGTATAGTTAAATATTTTGATATGTCGAAGTATTGCAATATTATATTTTCCAATACTGTATCATTTCTAAAAAGCACAATATCAGTTTTTGATTAATAGTTCATAATAGTTCACTCAGATTTGATGCATATGATGGTGTGTTTTTTTTCCTAAAATTTTATTTTTGTTTTTAAAAAATTGCAATATTTTGTCAGGCTTTCAGTATCGCAATAAATAGCAATATATGTATATTGAACATATATTGAATCGCAACACCTGTACCGTAATAGGTATTGTGTCGTCAGGTTCTTGCCATTACACAGCCCTATTAGATGTACAATGTTCATTTTCAGCATCAGGAAAAAGCAGATACTCACACAGAGCCATCAACAACTAAACATAGCATCTGGTGTTTGAGTGTTTACTGAGTTGCTTTTAGATTTTCTGCAGAAATCTGCAGGTAGATGTTCCCACACTGCCAAATTTCAGAACTTTCCAAGTCCAAGTCATTCCAAACACATTCTGCAGTGTTGAGGTCTGGAGTCTGGGGTGTTCACTCTAATGTTCTGGGAGCACCAGCAGATTCTTTACTGGATGAGTATGCCTGATCTTCTCAGCAGCATAATGTATTCAAAGGTGTTTGTGTTTATCAGCATTGATGATGTTTCCAATCAAAATCAAACGGGCACGTCCTCCATGTTCGACTGATGCTTGTAGACATGGTTTAAAGGGTAAATTTAGACTTGTCATGTCATAAATCCTTAATCCTCATTCTAGATGATTCCAGTAGATTTTCTGCTCAGTAAGAGCTTCTTGGTCAGCTCCACATCCTTTCAGACCCACAGCTTTGAGTTGTGTGCTCACAGTGGAAGGATAAGGACAGAAACAGTTTTCAGAAGTGTATTGTCTTATGTCTAATGTCCTCAGAAATACACAGTTTAGCCAAAAGTTTGTGGACACCTGCTTGTTTAGTGTTTCAAGGGGATAAAAACAATGAGTTTGTCCAACTCTGCTCCTCCACTGACTCTACTGACAGTGCTTTTCTATGGAGATAATGAAGATCATGTGTTTGGACCTGCTGTACCTGCTTAATCCAGTGCAGGGTTGCATTGGCAATAGCACAGAACCCCCAGAATCCCTGTTCCCAGTCAGTTACACAAGCTCCCTGGGTGCTTCCGTGCCAGTCCGTGGACATAATCCCAATACAGTCCCTCCAGCTGGTCCTAGGTCTGGGTCTTCTCCCAGTTGGTTGTGTCTGGAACACCTCCAATGGGAGGTGACCAGTGGGAACCCTTATCAGATGCTCTAAAACCTCAGCTGGCTCCTCCGAACATGAAAGAGCAGTGAAAGAGCTCTGCTCTAAACCTCTTCTGGATACCAGAGCGCCATGTTCATGGCCATGTGCACCCAAGGTCCAGATTGTGAGTGCAGCATCGTTAGTGACTGTTTTGACTGGAACTGAAAAGAAATGAAGGGTGGTCTCAAACCTTTGCGCAGTGCTGTAGTCCGTGAAGAACGTTGTGTTTTTAGATGTTCAGTGGAACCTACGTACTGCCATTGTCTGAATGTCTCCTTAAAAATTAGACCACATACAGCCAGTTATGCGTCGTTGATAGCAAAGAGATGTGAAATGCCTTTTATTTTATTTGATCATTTCATGCAGGTCATCAAAAATGGCTCTCTTTTGTAAAATATGAAAATTTATTAAGCTTGTCATGCTCACCATTCTGTTTGTGTCTTGCTGCTTAAAATCCAGTTTTACATGTGCTTCTGTCTTCTTTTCTCTGTGTGTACTTTTCCATTGCTGGTGAGTAAACACACATGCCATAAACATCAATATGTCATGCCTTATACACCTTATCTACACTTTTGATATGCCTTTGAACGTGTTATAAATCCATAAAATTCACTGTTCCACTGCTTTGCCCCTTTCCCCACATGCCTCATTCTCCTCGATTTGAAACACACTTTAGTTGTTATGCCCAATAGAGGGATATTCAAAGCGATTTCCAAAAGCAGAGCCTACCTGATGCTACAAAGGGTTCTTTTTGTAAAAGAGCTGTGGGTGAAAAACCTTTTAATGGGTAAAGAATCTTTATGTTGACTTCTTTAAACCTGTAACTCTTTAAACCATAGATGAGGGAATCAAAAACTCGTATAGCCATTAACCTTATCAGATTTTGTGGAGTCCCACAAGCTTCTATTTTAGGGCCCATGCAAACTGATGTAAATTACAGGGTTAATGGGATAAGGGTTCTTTGCACGTCTCTTCTACAAAAAAAAAACTTTTTGGAACTAAAAATGGTTCTTCTGCTTGAAGAATTCTTTATTTTCAAGAATGTTTGCAACAAATGTTAAACCTTAGAAGTCTAGAGTTATTATTGGTGTGTTTCCGTACTGTAATTTTACAATTAGGATACGATTCGACAATATGATTGATTACATTTATACAGATTACATTTATACATTACAAATGGATTTACATGCTACATTGGCAGGTTCAGGTCTGCACTTTAACTCATTTGTTTTTTAAGAGAAACTTTTCATTATGTCACAATAAAATAGTTAACAAATGAACAACAAAATACAATAAAATATACAACAAACAAACAAAAACTAAATCAAAAATGTTCTAAACCTGATACATTTTGTCCTGTTTTTCTGATAAATGTTACTGGGTCCTCTGAATTCTGAGGTGATTAACACGTCAAAATGTGGGCTAACACTGCAGCACGCTGAACTCACATCATAAGACTTGTAACTAGGGATGTACTGGTATCAGGATTCATACAGGACTACGGGCATCACAGTTCAGTGCACGCAGTCGTACGGAGACTAGACAGTGTACATGGTAAGCTATAGATGTAGCGTCCTAACAGTAGACAAAGATTGATTATTGTAATATACAAGTACACGTTCCACTAGGATTCCCTAAGCTGTAAACCATTAGCAAATAAAGTTTGGATTAGCATGGTATTGTGGAAAATGTAGTGGATATATTAGTATCAAGCATGCTAAGGTTTTCATTTTACTGCTGAACACACTACTGACTAGGTTAGGTATGGGAGGGTGTACCAACAAACTGTAATTTGCACTGTTCAAAACCAATGAAAAGATACCTAGGTTATCCTTATGCCTTGAGGTTCCCAGTGGAATTATAAGGAAAATGTACAAAGGATAAAACCCCCCATTCATTTCTCTCAAATAGAAATCCAGCTTAGTGGGAACTCACACTACAGAATAGCTATTAATTTACATTTACATTTAAGGCATTTAGCAGAAAAATGCTACAAAAGTGCTTTGCTATTTACCCAAGAATAACCTCAGCTAGTTTGAATAGGCTAAAAATTCAAAGATACCTCTAAGTTTAGACACTACTAAACACAATAAGGTGACCACTCTGCTATTCGCCCGGAAGAGGTGGGTGTTCAGTCTGTGTTTGAAAATAGAAAATTATTTACACCTAGTATTGACTAGTCATAAATAATTGATTACTATTAGTATTGATTAGTCTTGACTAGTATTGTTACTGATTAAAAATGTAATATCTGTAAAATTAGCATGTTTTTGTTATTGCCAATGGTAACTGTGACTTCTAAGGGCTTAAAAGGATTGCACATAACTAATAGTTAAAATTAATAATTGTTCATAATTGTTCATGGATCTACTGTTTTCATTATAAACTGTTCCCTTTTTACAATCTTTATTGTGTTGGGCATTAGACTAAAGTGTTCCTCTGTCTTTGAAAGCGTATGTGTTTGAGTAGTTCCCTGGAGGATTCTACAGTAATAGTACTTCTTCATATCTGTGATCCTGGGAGTTGACCTTATAATATAGGTTGCTGAACTTATAAGGAGTGTGGTTGGGTGTGTTAAAGGAATATGGCAGTGTTTTTCAACCTAATTTCTATCTGCTGAAACTGTAGCATATTGTATATTTAGTTACTACAGGAACATTGACTCTGCACACTGGCTTCTATCCACCGTGTTTCTATGTTTTTCCTTATGCTTTGTGTGAAACCCTTGGCTCTACGTAAACAGACCGTATTCTAAATGCTAACATCCTCTAAATGGCAAACTATTACAACAAAAGCACATCTAAATAAATGAATAAATAAAAATGTAAAGGTAAAAAAAAACATGGACCAATAAACCCATCCAACTAGCGAAAGCTCTAGAGACAAAAGGGATCTATAATAGTCTTTTGCCTAACGCTAGCCAACTTCTGCTCCCTGTACTGTACTGTACAAACTTTATTGCCCCATCTGAATCAAACTGGAGCAGAACACACATGAGAAGGGAAAGCACCAGCTTATTTGTTTTTACTGGTAAGACTTGAGAAAGCAAAACCCAAGGGAATCGAGTGGAGCAAGGCTAAAAGATAATCGGATATAATGTCTTTAGCTTCCTAACCGCTATATCATGCTGACAGGACACAACAAGAGGACATTAACACTATCTATTAAGACTTGGGAATAATTACAGTTTTCTTTTTCCATAAAACTGCTTTAATATGTGGCTCATGTGAGCCGCCGCAGTGCCATAAACCAGCCAATAAAAGGCAAGATTATCTTTTATCACAGGGTGGTATATAGCCTTATAACATTGCGTTTCAGCATTTTTCACCCCAACCAAAGTCACATATCTACTATTTATGCATCAAAGAACAACTTAAATACTGAATTACAAACAAAATACTAAATCAAATACTCAATACTAACGTTAGCAAAAAAACGGATTTCAAAATCAAGATGGATGGTAAAGTGTTGGTGTTTTTTTAAGTGCAGGGTTATAATTTCTGTCCAGCAGATATAGATATTAAATTGAAAAACCACTGGTGTATTTCTTTAATGTGTATGTGTGTGTGTGTGTACTCTTGCCCTGGTTTTATTCCCAGCGCAACTGCATGCTACAGCACACTTTAGAACCAGTCTTATGTGTATGCAGAGACCAATGCATACATGTGTGTGTAATAGGGTACACACATGTATGCCTTCTTGTGATACATAGATATTTCCCTGAAATATGCAAACTGGTCACTATTCTGAGTCTGAACAATGCCTGACCTATCACACCTATCTCATTTGCCACTTTATAGAATGACAGTAAGTCTACAGGTGTACATGGACTGTAAATGCACAGTCATCTGGCAGGAGACTCAGATAAACTGTATGTAATGTAAGCAATATAGTGTAATTTAACACTTTTAGCCACACCCATTCCAGAAACAGTGCATTTGGTAGAAAATGGATGCTGTAAGTTTGCATATATAAACCACAGAAACCACAAGGCAAAACTAGAGGAACCACCTGAAACACCATAGCAACCACCTGGGATACCATAGAAACCACCTATTGCAAACACTATATCAACAGCCTAGCAAAACTGTAGCATTCATCTAGCAACCACTTAGCAACACCATAGTAACCAGCTAGCAACCACTTAGTAACACCATAATAACCAGCTAGAGCCACTTAACAACACTCCTTAACACTACCTTAACCTCCAGCTGAATTTTGAATTCTCTCCTCCACTTTCACGATTGTACTTCAGCGGGTCTGTCGTTGGTTTTCATAATCTTATAAGGTCCTCAAGCTGTTTTTTGGTTGCTGTTTTGTTTTCAAAATTCAATGTGTTGCAAAAATTTGAAACGGTAAGGGTCCTTTATCTCGTAATGATAAGGGAGTACCTCTTATATGCTGCCATCTTCAGGATGTTGCAACCAGACGTCCTCGTTGCAGCCTTTCAAAGCGCCCAGACACTGAAAGAGAGAAGTAGCTGAAGTGTATTCTTTCTGAAGGCCATGAAGCTTGCAGTACGAATCTAACATTTCATTTCAGCTGAACTCGAACTACATGTGCCTTGGAGCAGATTAGGTGTGGGGCTTGTGTATTGATATAGGGATTCACCTTGTTACTGGCTAAATCCCAGCTAAACCCAAATTTACCTTTGCCAGGCCTGGAATCCCACAGTGATATCCCACCGGTGGTTTTCAGAGGGCAATGCTCTCATGCTAAGCTGCGTGGAAGTCGGTATTGATTTCTGCAGAGCTTCAGGCTGCTGCTTAGACATCCATTTATCGATCCTCTGTCTCGTATTACACAACATAAGAGGGTAATGGAACAAATTCTCCTGACAGATCCATTTTTCAGCTCCTCCAGAGCACATGTTCAGCCCAGGCTAATTCAGCATGTATATTCTTACTACTCTTATCTGTGTGGCTCACATGTACTGTGCGACACATACATTCACCCCCGCTCAGTCACACTTAATCTAAAACATATACCACATCTTGTAGGGTTGAAGATGTATAAACCAGGCCATGCAATAGAGTGAGTAAGTTCAGTACAGAAATGCAAGTAGTATACGCCATTAATCCAGTGATGTGCTATGCATCATGTATCATAGCTTGGTCTACTCAGCAATACTGCTTTATTGCTCAGGATCAAGGCTAGAGTCCTTGGAGACTACTGGATCCTCTACGGTTTCACTGTGAAATTGAGAAGAGTGGAATTTAATTGGGCTTAATTGAGCCTGAACGACAGAGGCATGCAACAGTATCCAAAAAATGAAAAGGCTTGACTGGCAGCGCTAATGTCTTACCTCCTGTTTGGCTGTTTAGCAATCACCCTGCAGGCAGCGGTCAAATAACAGGCAGACAGGTACATACTAGGCAAATCTGATATATATATAAAAAAAGCTAATGAGTCCAGGAATTAGCTGCAGGTTTGTCTGAGAAATAGAGAGTTTGAGATAAGAGACAAAAACTGAGACAATATTAAGTGAGGAGATAATTTAGACAATAATAGTTTGAGATTAGAATGAGACAAAAATAGAGGCTTAGATAATATGAGCTTAGGAATTGACACAGATCATAGAGTTTGAGATGATTAAGATGCTTGTAGCTTGAGATAAATTGAGACAATAATAGTGTTAGAGATAACTAATCATTTTTGGTATTAATGTCAACCTTAAATGTATTCACTGTCATAGCGGCCACCTTTCATAGATAGTTTAGCATCAATCGGACACAAGTGGACAAATTTCAACCTGAGCCCAATTGATTATTTTGCTGAAAAATAACGAATGATTTCACCTTATTATGCCATATTTGTCATTTTTATTCGGACATTTATTTCAAGCAACTGAGGCAGTATTCTGCAATTTGAGATCTGAACCGATGTGATTAAATTCTTATCTATTACTTTTTTGCAAAAAAGCAGATTTACAGTCGTTCATGAAAATGTGTATGTGCAAAAATAATTATATCTGTATTTTTGTCCATTTGTATAGTCAACAGTGTGTCACGTAGTGTTAAATCCATACAAACTAATCCATACGAACGTGGCAAGAAACTGGGTACCATAACGCTGAGATTTTACAGCCAGCGGAGCAAAACAAGAGTAATGGTCAACAGTGGGTCACATAGTGACTAATCGGGGAGGGTTAAGCGTTCCTTCCTTGTTAGCTCCAGTTTTGCTGCTCCAGTGCAAAAGTAAAGAAGCAAACCAATCAGTCACCAAATATGACTACATATTTGTGAAATTGCATGAATTAGAGTTTTATTAGTGTAATTATTGCTTTAAATGCAGTAATACGTAGAGTTCCCCCTTCACAGGTCATTGAAAGTCTTGCTTATTGAGTGTGTGTGCTGCCATGTACTGCAGTATTGATTTCCACTCTTACATTCTGCTCATTCTTCCCATAAATGCCACCAAGCTACCAGTAAATAACACTCAACACTGTCATTTCAGCTCCTGACTCTTTCTCTACCTCTCTCTCTCTCTCTCGCTCTCTCTCTCTCTCTCTCTCTCTCTCTCGCACTCTCTCTCTCTCTCTCTCTCTCTAGCAGAAAGTTTAGGGTCAGCAGCTTGTTCAGTTCTCATCAGACTCCATCATGGTGTAATTTATTGACCTGCCTCCCTGCCATACCTGAACTCCCTTTTCTTTTCTTTCCACCTCCCTCCTTGAGCCTCCTCCCTTTCTGTTCACCCTTTTGTTGGTGTGAAAAAGCTTCACATTTTCATCTTTTTTCTCTCTCTGCAGAAGAAACTGGTTTTGACATTCCACACCTCTACACCAGCAGCCTGTAAACACCTTTGGAAATGTGGCGTGGAAAATCAGGCGTTTTACAAGTGAGAGCAACACAGCTGTCCGCATGTTTATACCTACAAGCACTGTAGGGCTGCATGATGAATGAATATTTATAGGACTTTACAGGACAAGAATAATCCTTCTGAATGCCCGGTGGAAGTCAGTGTAAAAGAAGCATTTCTATAGGTCCATTCTTCATGGCATTTTAAAGGATTGGGGAGGAAAACTAAATAGCTTAGCTCTTGACCAGTATAACGCACCTTTTTATTTCAGTTTAATGGTTTCGCTGGTGTACCAGTATGACCAGCTTGGTCAAACTCAAGTGAAAACATATCTCATGCAAGTCTACTAGCTAAGCTGGTCCACCGGCTTTACCAGCTGGCTTACCATCATAGGGTATGTTTGCCCCTGGATAACCAGATAATAACCAGGGCCTTGAACCAGAGAGATATATTAGAATATTAGAATAAACTGTGTTTTAATAAGTAAATAAACACTTACTGCCCAGATAAGAAGCATTTGTGGAACTGTAATTGTCAGAAGTGGCTAAAACCTTTGCACTGTACTGCATATATACATTGTATCACATTTTCATGATGAGTGGCCCAATAGAAATGCTCCAAAATCATTTCAATAAAATATTAAACATAAACATAAAAAAACGCCAGTATTTTGTTACATTGACTCCTATTGAGAGTTAATGTTTTTGTCCTTTTCCTGTAAAGTTGCCACTTTGGAGATACAAGGTTTTGTTTTGCTTGTGACCAGCCATAACATTAGGTGAAGTTGTATTTATCAAGGGGCCTAAATATTACATTTTTAGGCAGTTTGTAAACAGTCAGTTTATGAAGGTGAAAAAAATGGGCCAGCGTAAGTATCTGAGCCACTTTAGATGCTTTAGGTGAGATGCTGCCACTGTGACCCAAAGATTGCTGGCCATCAGCAGCCTGAGCCCAAGAGAGCACAATTGGTCTTGGTCTCTCTGGGTGGGTAGATGTCTCTCTCTCTCGCTCTCTCTCTCCCCCACATCACTATAGTGTGATGCTGGAGGGCACGGCCGTCTGCTAGCCGATGCATGGTTACTTAACGCGTTCATCAGAGCGTGTTGGTTGCCAAGTGATGTTGCATCGGCTGCAGGTTAAAAGAGGCAGTGGCTGGTTGTGTTGGTATGCGATACGGGGAGAGTACTAACGAGTGGGCTGGATGATTGGCTTTCTTTATAAATAAATAAATAAAGGAACCCCCTGAGAAGCTGTAAGGGCTCATGGGTACCAAAGGTCTATGTACATATCTGAATAAATAGATTGATGTTAGTAATGCCAGTAAGGTAATTCCCATTAAACCAGTGAATGTAATGTGTTACACCATTACTCCATTACTTCTTTACCATTACAGACCTATCAGCAACCATGACAGATCACTGAACACTAGTATGGTTTTAATATATCGGCATATCGCTGTTTACAGCAATGCAAACATGATACGGGTCTGTCCACATTGTGCAGCTTTACAGTCCTCATGTCCTTTTCTCACACACACACACACATTTACAAAGACGTGTCTGGTTGCTCCATGTTCCGAGTGTAAGCAAGATCACATTTCTGATTAAAGCTCTTTAATTAATAGCTCAAATGCCAGCTAAAGAACATGCTTCAGTGTGCCCAACAAGAACAGCACTGAATACTAAACACAGGGTTAACTACACGTAGCACAAGTGGCAGGCAAAAACAAATAGCTCAGCTGTGACTTAAGTGCTTGTCAGTCATCACATTGATGATGCGTGATTAATTGAGCTATTATTTGTGGTCTGACCTACACACACACTCACACAACGCACACATACCACATGCTTATGGCCTATGGGTTATTGTGTTTGCATATATATATTTCCAAATCCTGTTTTTCATGTATTATTTTTTTCTGTTTCTACAGATGTGCAAAATCGAGTCAGATCAAGACCGTCTCCAGCAGCAATATATTTTTCAAAGGGACCAGATTTCGCTACAGGTGGGATGAGCTCTCTTCTTTCTGTAATGTTGTAAATCTAAGTGTTTCAAAAATGACCTCATTTTCTTTATTTTGTTTGTAGAAGTTTTTCCCTTTTTTGGTACTGCCGATCAACCCATAATTAGCTCCTCCTAGCACTAGTAATGCTCCCGACACTACGAGGGTAAGGACTTAACACATGTCTCCTCCTCAAACTGCTGCTGATGCGGCATCGCCGGGCAGCCGACACACTCAGAGGAAAGTGCCAGCTCACCAGCTTCACTGCACCAGCAAGCAGAGATGTGCTGGCCAACATAGCGTTAGGAGTGATTGAGGGAGAGAGCGCCATCTACCCACCCGGCCCACACGGCTATTTGTGCTCTCTTGGACTCTGGTGGCTGATGGACCCCTGTGTCATCGTGGCAGTGCAATACACTGCTGAGCCACTCGAAGCCAAAGATTTTTATAAATATTTTAAGCAAGATTACTTTTTTATTTCCATCTTATAGTTTCAGAATAACCAAAAACATAAACAATCCTAAGCAAAGCACAGATGTCAAATGTTTAGGGAGAGGAGGTCATAAGGGTTTTGAGGTGTTTTGTAGGATCCTTATCCTGCTGAGTAACACCTCCTCTTCATCTCCAGCTTGTTGTTACGGATTGTGATGTTGGCCTTGCTGGCATTTAACTGAATCCATTCTCCCCACCCCAGTGAAATGTTCCCTGTACCACTGGCTGCAAAACAAGCCCAAAGCATGATTAATATATCCCTGACAGCTAAAAAAGTTGAATTATTTAGCTACTTATTTTCCCCCAAAATGCAGCAGCTTTAGATGTTCCTGTGTAAAACGGACATCCCCAGTAGAACAGTGCACCACCACTGCAGAGTCTGCAAAATCTTCTTGGAGGTATTTTGCAATAAAACCTGGTCTTAATGATTTGCTTTTCTAGCAGTGCTACAAGCGGTTCTACTTTTCTCTAGCTTCCAAACCACCTGACCTCACCGTGTAAAGTGTATGAAAGCCTTTCCCAACAATGATTACAAACAAGCTATTGCCCAGGCAAACTTTCAGGTCTGAGACTTTGGTAAAAGTTATCCGAGAGCTCAAATCTCTTAGGGTGCCTCTTTTACCTGATGCTCATTTCCATTTTTTAATCTACAATTGTGTTAAATAACAATTATTCACCAATTTTGCATAAAATGTTTGATCTTTCACCCTGTGGCTTTTCTGCTTCCAGCGGTCGTGTTGCTAAAGAGGTGATTGAAGCCAGTTCGAAGATCCAAAGGGACCCCCCAGTTGTTCACAGGTCTGAGTTTATATATATATCAGCCATAACATTAGTACCACTTGCCTAATATTGAGTAGGTCCTCTTTGTGCCACCATAACAGATCTGACCATAAGACCCCATAAGACCTCTGAAGGTCTCCTGTGGTGTCTAGCTCAAAGATGTTAGCAGCAGATCCTTTAGCAGGTCCTGTAAGTTGTGAGGTGGGGCCTCCATGGATCAGTGAGTCATTGGTTAACCGGTTGTCCTTTCTTGGACCACTTTTGGTAGTTCTGACCACTGCACAACAGACCTGGCCTAATGTTTTGGAGATGTTCTGACCCAGTTGTCTGGACATCACAATTTGCCAGAGTGGCTCAGATTCATATGCTTGCCCATTTGTCCACCTTTCAACACACCACCTTAAAGAACTGACTTTTCACTTGCTGCCTAATATATCCCACCCCTTGGCAGAAGCCACTGTAGATGAAGATCAATGTTATTTACTTCACCTGTGGTGAAGTGGTGCTAATGTTATGGCTGTTCAGTGTATATGAGAGAAAAATATCAATACAGACTGTTCGGCTGTTGCCAAACTGAAGACAAAATGGCACAGTCATCTGTTTCCTGGATTGTGCTGATCCTTGTTTTTGTTGTCTCTCGGTCTGATTGGTTTGTTCTGCGTGTGTGTGTGTGTTTTGACTGTTATAGGTCTCAGCTGGGTCAAAGCAGGAGCTACAACTCCCTCAGCCATAAACAACTCATAATGAACATGGAGCCTCTACTGCCAGCACTGAGCTCAAACAAGGAACACAGGGACACTTCAGCAGATAACGGTAACACACACACATACGCACCTGCACTACTGTTCAGAATCCTAAAATCACAATTCAGAAGTTGTGAATCACTGTTTTCAATCACTTTAAACCACTTTAACTTTAGTTGCAGTTATGTGTAGAAAATTATTTAAATGTGAGTGCTGGGTTACTGATCACAAGGTTGTGGGTTTGATACCCACATCTGCTTAGCTGCAACTGTAAGAAAAACAAAGAAAGCTCTTAACCCTCTTTGCTTCTTAACCCTGTGCTCTATTGGGAGGGAGGGGGGGGGTTCTGTGGCCTAAAGGTTAGAGTAGTGCGCTTGGGACCAGAAGGTGACTGGCTCAATCCCCAGGAACAGCATTCATGGCTGAGGTGCCCACCTAATCGGGGTGCCCGTCAATCCCGGGTGTGTGTTCTCATTGCCATGGATGGGTTCAGTGTGGAGGAGAATTGAATTCCATTGTACTGCTTGACACTTGAAAAGTGCTGAATATTCAGAAAGTGATCAGATCAGAGATAATTGACATAAGCAGATTACAGTAATACAGTGAATAATATATAATCATATAAAATAATGATATAATAATAATAATACAAAATGGAATTAATTAATACTCATTCCGTTTTATTTAATTTATACAAAATATTATTATAACTGATTTCAAGCCTTTGCAAAGTGCATACACATGCTCTTTCATTCAGAGTACACATACACACGCACACATACACACGCAGAGTGTTGACAGGTGTGAGGCGCTATGCTCTCAGGGGCTCAGTGGAAATTGAGCAGCTGATGCTTCAGTCTCCGCGGAGACTCCAATCAGAGGGTTAAAAATACCCGCCCGATTATCTCAGCGGACGGCCGGTTAGCTCTGATTAATAGAGCCGTGCTCAGGCTTGTAGTGGGTGTGCATATCGAGCTACATGCTAATTTAGAGCTGTTTAAGCTGGATGCTCCAGCCAGGAATGCGACAGGCAGCAAAAGTAGTGTGCACTTACAATGGAGTACAATGGACTCTATAGTGAAAGGACTCTATAGTGAATTCCAGTGTGTTGCTGTATTTCTTCAGTTATGGAGTTAAAAGATTTCAAAAGCGAACATCCGGCCGATACTGTTTTATGTCTCCTATTGATTTTAAAGGTTTTCAGTTTGATTCAGTTCAGTGTTAGTCATATATTTCTACTGATGATCTCCTCACACTTGTTGAGCAGTTAGACCGGAGGGCCACTTTTGAGCAATGAAATGACACTATATACAGGCACAGTTCTGAGTAAATGTATCTTTCCGTTCTTTCCTGGAAACAGATATGTACACAGCTTCACAGCTCAAAAGTGGCACAACTGTCTAACTGCTTGCTTGTCATGACACAGAAGGTCATAAGTTTAAATCCCATCAACACCTTAGCTTTCCCTGGTCAGGAGTCTGAGAATAGGAAGATCTATACAGTAAAACAGATTGAGGGGGAGGAGCTACAAACTCAATATCTTACGCAATATGTAATCAGTTTTAGCTGCAGCTCATGTACTGATGTTTAAAAATAATTGTTAAGAGTTAGAAGAACTTGACTAAGCTAAATTGAATTCACTTAAAAAATGTTCTGTTATGATTTTTAGACGTTAGATTAGGGAAGAGGGGCTTCAGGCAAAATGTATAATTATTTATTATTTTATAACTCCTCTTCTGTTGCATCAGACGTCTATACTGGTAGCATTATACTGAGTGACGAGGAATAGGGAGGACCATCCTACCCAGAGGGAGCAAGGCAAACTATGCTCTCTTGGCCAACACTTAGACAGTTGTGCCACTTGAAATCCCCCATCAAACTTGCCTCAAACTCAAACTACACAAGTTAAAATGATGCTTTATGCCCTCAGCTTTAACTTAGTATTTCAATACTAAAAATAGTGACTAACCTTCTGGAAACGAATGCCATTTACACATAGTAATTATTCTGAAGAAACAAAGTCAGAGTTTTGAGTTCTGAGGCATATTTTGAGATAATTAGTCATTTCAATAAAGAGTCATATTTCCCAGTCAAACTTTTGACATCTGCCATAAATTTTTTTTTTTTAAAACCTGGCGGCAGTGGGCTTCCATAGTAGCCAAAAACAAGCTCTACCACTCTATCAAAGTATTGAAGTCTCTTTATACACAAACACGTCCACACAGACTCAGGACTGTATTGTTGGCTGGACTTTAGTCTTATGTCCTCAGCAACACTTCTCCAAGAATTTATGTGTCCCTTAAAAAAGGCTATTTAATCCAGGCGCACTTCCAAAGACCTGTCTTGTCACTTCATCTGTGTGTGTGTGTGTGAGCGCTCTCTATTTGAAAGGACATCGGGATGTTAAGGGATCTTAAGGTCTCAGCAATGTGTGGCTTACCGGCTGTGATGGATTGGATCACATTCCCTGCAGGTCTTTGCAACAGGGATATCGGTGTAGATGCTCCGTGTCAAGTTGATTCATTTCAACATTAAAGTAATACTGGTGGCTTAATTTATGGGGGACTGGTTGTGCACAGAGATCTGGGCGTTCTGACAGTATACACTTTATGGGCAAAAGTGTTGAGACATCTCTTAGTCATTTAATTCAGGTGTTTCATTCAGTCCCGTTGCCAAAGGTGTATAAAATCAACCCCCTAGCCATGCAGTCTGCCTTTACGCCCAGCTTTTTTTTTTTATTAATATTATTTGTGTAGTCCCCCTTGTGTTGCCAAAACATCTTACCAAGACCTCTAAAGGTGTCCTGTAGTTATCTGGCACTAATATGTTAGCAGCAGATCCTTTAAGTCCTGTACGTCGTAAGGTGAGGCCTCCATGAATCACGTTAGCAGTTAGCAGTGTTTGCTAGCTCTGCTGTGCTCTGATACTCTCTGTACTGGGCTGAGTGTGTACTCCGGAGGGGGGTATCATGTTAGTGGTGTTAAAAGTCTTTACTCTCCTTCCCCTCGAGCCACATTGCTTTTACACATTCCACAAATATGTGAGTTAAGAGATTTCAACACTGGATTTAAGGGGGTTCTGCGACCTGTGACCTCGCACAATGCTGCAGCAACTCATAAAATATGGGTCATATGATCTGATCAGCTTTCCGATACATCGATCCTTCCATCTTTACTGCTGACCACTGCATACCCGGTTCACTCCACCTGCCTGATGTTGTGGAGATGATCTGACCCAGTCGTCTAGCCCTCACAAAGTGGCTCAGATTCTTATGCATGACTATTCTCTCCTGCTTCCAACATGTCAACTTCACTTTCTGAACCCTCCCTATAAAAGGTGCCACTGGACCAGATAATCAGTGCTATTCACCTCACCTGTAAGTGGTTTCTCTGTAATACCTGACCAGTGTGTAAAATGTGATACATAAACTTTATAGAATATAGAAACTGGGTCAAGTCCAGCATTTTAGCACAATAGCTCAGCATCACCCAAACATTCAATTCAACAAATACGTCATGAAAAACCTCCTTAAAACATCGGACAAGTCTAATGAGGTCTCACTGTGAAATATGAAATGGAGGATCAGCTACTGTAGCGTAGACGTATCCAGACATTAAGGTTGCTATCATGGAATATAAATGCTGTGAAGGCTTTTGACAGTTAAGACAAGCCTTTTAAGATATTTTCGGTCGTCTCCTGACTGGGTTCATTGGGGTTCATTCATTTCGAGGCTGAAGTAATCACTTCAGAAGAGTTTTGCTCAGTGTTGAGACGGCTGTTTAGGCTCTCATGCACAAACGGCTTCAACAACAGTGATGCCATACCGATATTGAAGTGTAGTCACAAATTTCAAGAAGGTTGTATTTATAACTACAAAGTGATTTTACTTTAAAACTACTGAAGTGAATAACATTGATTATCTGGTTACAGTGGCATCTGTCAAGGGGTAGGATCTACATATTGGGCAGCAAGTGAGCAGTCAGTTCCTGAAGGTGAAGCGTGAGAATCTGAGACACTTTGATGAAGGCTAAATTGAGATGTCTAGATGTCGAGACTGGGTCAGAGCATCTCCAAATATCAGCCAGTTCTTGTGGGGTGTTCTTGGTATGGGGTGGGGAGTACCTACCAAAAATGGTCCAAGAAAGGATGCTCATTGAAGCCCTATGAAAAGATATTACAACTGGGCCCCACAACCCTGTCCCTGTCACAGGCCCTTACAATCGTTCTAACTCCACCACCCACCCAACCTCCCCAAATGATGCCCCTTGTCTATGGAAGCCCCACCTCACTACTGTCAGAACTTTAAGACTCTACTACTACAATCATGGTGACCGATACAACAAGACACCTTTAGAGCTCTTGTGTAGTCCAGGCATTGACAGGAGCTCTTCAGACAGTCAGAGCTCTTTTGGCTTCATGAAGGGATCTAGAAAGATTGTGCTCCTGCCCTTTTGCTTTTGGCTAACCTAAGATCTCTTTGGCTACCTTCATGTATCTCCTTAATGAATCTTTTCTTAAGCAAAGGCCCATAAGCTAATAAGCTTCGGGACTTTTTAGGGGAATCAATGACTCTGTTCACTAACAAGCTTTTGATAAAATGATCCATTTTTTGGCCCTCATGTTTTACCATCCTGGAACATCTGCATTCTTTCTGCTTTATTGACTAGAGCTTTGATGTGTGTGTGTGTGTGTATGTGTGTGTGGTGTCTAGCAGCAATCCACCCAAGTGTTTCTTGCCTCCATAATCGCCGGGCGAGATTTGCGCAGCTATGTGCCATGGCTAACGTTGTAAAAATAGCCCCATGCTGCATTTGGGATGATCCAGTCCCTAATGCCCTGTCTTTGTTAACACTGCTGACATCTCAGCCATCCTGTGAAGAGCAGGGGGCTGGCCGGACCCTGTCGCATGGGCATGTGTGGATGTGTGCGTGTGCGTATGACCGCGCTAAACCTTGTCGGAAAGCCAGAGCGCGGGAGCCTGTATTATAGTGGACCGGGGAACAGCGGAAGGTCATTGTGAAGCAGGGTTAGGGTTGGAGCTTCAGGGAGGAGAAGCCATAAGGTGGTAATTAATGGAGGTCCTGGGTGAGCACAGGGAGGTTCTAGATGAGGTTCTGGAGGGGGCAGTGGATGTGGATGAAGTTCTGAAGGGTTTGGATGAGCGGGGGGATGCCATGCGCTGTCAGGTGAAGATCACCACACGGCACAGCTTGCAGCTCCGCATGGCCAATCACACAGATCGGGACGTTTACGTGAGGCTGCTGGGCCACGGCGAACGGATCTCAGGAAGCGGTATGGAAGCATGCATTCTGCTCAGATGATGGGGATCATTTTGGTATCACTAGCTGTGGCAATCTGCTATATTCTACTGTCCCAATAGAAATGCTGGTTTCAGGTCAGTGTTGCATTTTAGTGTAGGGCATGTTGCTGCCTCCACATGCTTGTCAGAAGGTATTAGGTGAGTTTAGAGATGTAAGCATACACTATATGGACAAAAATATTGGGACACACCTCTTTATCATTGAAGTCAGGTGTTTCATACAGTGCATACCACGTAAAGTTATTGAGCAGGATGGCCGAATGCTAAGGCGCACAGTGGATGAAAGTGGCCAACGCTCTGCTGACTCCAAACAGCAGAATTTCAGACCTCCTCTGACATTAACATCAGCATAAACACTGTGCGCCGGGATGACATAGGTTTTCATGACCGAGCAGCTGCATGCAATACTTACATCACCAACCGCAGTGTCAAGCGTCAGATGGAGTTGTGTATAGCATGGTGAAGCATATCAAGCACCTAGCAGCTATTTAGCCAAACCATAGCTACCACCTGGGTTACAAAAGTAGCCAAGTAGCAACTAGTTATTACCTGATATTCAAGAGCTGTGAGTAATTGCTGGGATGGATGAGGGGTTTATCTAAGAAAAAGGTCCAACGCACAGCTGTTACACAAGCGCTATGTAGCAGCACATGTCTTTTCATGCGGCCAACCTCCCTGCCACCTTCAGTAATCCGTCACCAGTGGGCATGGGAACGAAGCCAGTGTCAACTTCTGGATTCTTCTGCTGTAAAGGCAACAGAGTGACGTCTACGTTTTTTTTGTTCTGTTCTGGTCCATTCACATCCTTTCAGAAGTCGCCCACACACTTGGGCTTTGTTGATTCCGCCTGTTGCCATGGCAGCCATCCCTGATGGCCCGTCGCCGGTGCCCACTCTCTCCTCCTTCTGCGCTAAACGACTCTCTGTATGTGTCACTATGGTGACAGGTTTCCGTTGGAGACACCTTCATCTGCCCTGCTCTTCGCTGCAGTGTAACGGCTGGTGCGATGAGAGTGATCCAATTTGAAGGGATTAAAGTTGCATTTTCAATCTTGTTAGCTATCTCATACAGCTGACGAACTCGAATTTAATATGATCTTTAATGACTGGCTTATTGCGTTCGCTTCAGCCTTGAAGCCATAATTCCTCCGTTCATGCAGAATGACAAACTACTGAATCTGCTCAGCGCTCCGAATTACAAGGGTTTTAGGCCGTGGTGAAAAGAAGAGCTGATATGCTGCCATCTTTTCTATTAGACTTGTGTGTTTATGTTGGAGTTCTATATATATGTGTGTGTGTATGTGAGCAGTGGTTCGGAGTAGTACAGACGTCAGTGACGACTTAGCCAGGAGACTTGTCTTAATCCACATTGCCCAGGCAGCTGGGTCTATATTTAGGCTGGGCTTACCCAAAGAGTACAAGCTATGCCTTTCAGCTACTCCATGGGAACACTCATACACACTCATACACACATTTTTACACAGAAGTGCACATATACTCACACACTCTCATGAAGAGCCTCACACTGAGGATTGGGCTGGACTTATCTCCCTTTTCCACCAGTTGCAGTGCCCCAGAGGCAGAGCACTTCACACACAGAGAGCCACCAGGGTTCTAGATAATCTGATTACTGAGTTTCTGGGGGAAATGGGTTTTATATGATTATATTAATAAAAAAGATCTGATTCGATTTCCATGCCACTGGTGGACTGGCCACTAGAGGGCGAACAGAATGAGGTTATGGGGTTTGTTCAAGACTGATGTAGCATGTTTTTTACCACTCTGCTTCTTTTACCAGTTTTGAAATTTTCATTGAGTTTAAATGCTTTACAATAGTTGTCTCAACAGGGAAGGCTAAAGCTGTGGTTGGGACATCCGGTTTCCACATAGCAACGGGTCTTTACTGATTTTTTTCTCCATAGGAATGAATGAGCTGCAAATGTTTGTGTAGCCTCCTTATATCATGTTAATACAAATACACTAGTAACAGCCAACTAACCACACAAGGCAGCGCAGCAACCACATAGCAACACCTAAGCAACCACCTGAGAAACCATAGCAACCACTTAGCAACATCGTAGCAACCACCTGACATGCCATAGCAAATCACCATGCAACAATATAGCATCAACCACTTATCAACACTATAGCACTCACCTGGAATACAATAGCAACATCATATCATCCACCTAGCAATACTATAGCAACCTTCTGGGTTACCAAAGCAACTGCCTAGCAACATCACAGCAAATATCTGATTTGTTTTCCATGCCACTTGAGGGGGTGCAGAATGAGGCTATGTGGTTTGTTCAGGACTGATCTAGCATGTTTGGACTCTTTACGATAAGCTTTACGATAGTCTGAACAGGGAAGGCTAAAGTTGCTAAAGTGCTGTGTTCCTCTCTCTGTAGGTCTGCTGGCTCTCAAAGACTCAGTCCACCTATCCCCACTGAAGCCGTCCATCACACCAGAAGAGGTGGAGCTGGAGGAAAGGGACGGCCACGGCCTTGAGCTGAGAGAGGAGGAGTCCGTCGTTAACGGGACGGGAGCAGAAATGGAGAGGAGAGAGCAGGACTTGGAGGAGGACCAGGAGGCAGGTTCTCTCACCATCTCTGACCTGGCATACAGCCCATGTGCTAGTATGCTCCCTACCCCTGTGGAGGAGGGGCAGGGCGGAGTGGACTTCCTGTTCCAGAGCCCTGGCCGCTTGCTGAAAGAACTTCACGCCGACCCCGAGATGCAGGCGGAGCTTCAGGCCGAGAGGGAGCGGGAATTGGCCAGAGAGGCCCTTCGTCAGTCGCTGTGTAACCCACCCAGCGGCCGGCAGCAGCTCCACGCCTGCATCCGCAGCGCCGCCCGCCTGGTTGTCGTGGCTACACTCATCCTCCTCATCTTGCTGCCCCTGCTGTTGGTGCTGCTGGAGTCCGACCTGGACGTCTCCTTCCTGCAGGAAATCCGCCAGACGCCTGAATTCGAGCAGTTCCACTATGAATACTATTGCCCCATGCGTAGGTGGTTCCTCTGCAAGCTGGAGCTCCTGATGGAGCAGCTGTGGGAAGACTGAGGCTAATGGCGTACGGCTTACGGCTTATGGCCCTCCATCAGCAGGGATGAACTAACGGGACTTGGGGAGGGTGGGGTTGGGGGTGGCGGGGTGAACTGAAGAGGAAGGAAGGTTTGCTCTCATGCGTCACGCTGTTTGTTTCGACTCACAACCTCAAGGCTTCAGGATTCACTCGTAATTTTAACCGGATGCAAAGCCATGAATGGGTGGATATCAGACAAAACCGCTAACTCACCACGTTTAGGCTAGTTCTGCAGCATTGTAGTGGTAGCAATGACTAGATCATTTGTAGCAGAAATCCACACTAACGCTTCAGATGTCCAATTCTTATTGAAGCAAATGGATAAATAGAGGGTAAGTAGCATCTTATACTAACGGAAGACTGTGTAGTTCTGATCAACCTAGTGACCAGTAGCTATGTCCGTATTATGATCTATAAGAAAGCCACAGTACAAGCTGCATTTTCACACTTCTCACTCCATTACTTGTGCTGCCTTTTCATGACAAATGTACATATCCCCCCTACATCAGTTCACTTTTTAGAGCCATGCTCACCGACTCATCTCACAGTAACCAACAGCTTCATTCATAGCATAGAAGATAGAAGGCTCACAAGACTGAGACAAACCTTCCCTTCCTCCATAAAGTCACAGCCTTTAGACTCATCTGTGTATTTAAAAAAAAAACTAGAGCGTAAGGGCAAGAGAGAAATGCTGAAATTTAAAAATCTGTTTTTAAAATTTTATACATTTTTATGTAAAGCTTACTATGACTGGTATTTTTCAGCAAGAAAACCTAAGTTATGTTGTTTAAACAGATTTATTCTGGCCGGGTGGGAAAAGCGAAATATTTTTATTGACGATATTACACTTCTGCGGTCTCCGTGGGTCTTGACGTGGGTTTTCTTATACAGAATAGCACAATGTTTCAAATAAAAGACTTCTTTTTTCAGATTACCTGATGTCATATGCAGATATTGCTATGGAAAAGACTGACAGGATGTTTGTGAAGTTGAATGAATATCAGGTTCCATAAGGTCAAAGCCAGTCCATAGTTGTTTGTGAGGTCTAGAATGAGTTTAAATGTGGATCACTATACATTATGCTTAAATTAGCTGTTAAATTAACCGTCAACTTGTTTCTTTAACACAAGCCACTCAACCAATGATTTTTACTTAATGAGGTTGAAGTTGGAGTGACCAATGTCCTACTGGTATGAAACCAGCAGTTTGCAGGACCCAATCACTAGGGCCCCATCTTACACGCTGCACAAGGCGATACTTGTTGCTACCTTACACCCCACCAACAGTCTATTTTCACGCCTTCCGCCTGCGTCGTTTCAGTAGCAGCGGTGCTTGCGAGTATATTTGGTCTCGAAATGAGGTGTGTTCAGGTACATTTCTGATGTATTGCTATCTTTGCAACAGAAATCACAGGTGCACCACTGGCTGAAAACAACCTAGGCCATTGAAACAGCAATCCGCCAAAGTCAGCCGGCACCTGGCTCTTAAAGGGAATGACGACTGACATGCTGATTGGTTTATTACGTTACGATAAGAAAGACACACCGACACACCCTAAATCAAGCTGTACGGTTGAAGGCGTGCCGAAAGATCGCCTAAAGGTTGCAGGTTCAAATCCCACCCTTACCTCCCTGCTGCCCACAAGCCCTAGGTGGGGACACTATTAAGTTGCCCTATGTTGGGGCAGCCAATAGCACTGGTAGGATAAGCGAGCTGGCAATCAGAAGGTTGCTGATTCAATACTGGTATCAATACTTAATAAGACTCCTAATGTCTTCCCCACTTCCCCAGGACACTAATGAGTTCTTATTAGCAGAGGTTAGGCTACTGGTAGTAAAGGTCAAGCAGAAACCAGAAGGTTGTAGACTCAAATCCCATCACAATATTTGTTAAGACGCTTAACAAATATTCTTATGTTGTTCTCATTAGCCTACTGGTAGGAAAGGTTAACAGGAAGGTTGTGGGTTTAAATCAAAGTTGGGGTGGCCAGACACAGTTGGTGGTGCCAGTAGTCTACTGATAAGAATAGGGGAGCCAGAAACCAGACGGTTGTAGGCTCAAACCTCATGATAGACTGGACAATTTCTTAGACTTTTAATTCTCCACTGCCCCAGATAGTAAAGGGGACATTATGCTTCTCCCAGGCTGAGTGTAGGAAGGCAGCAAAATGACAGAATTCCCTAATAAGTGTAACTTAAGTAATAGCTTTAAACAGGGCAGTGCCATAGGAAAAAATACCTAAACAATGTAAAAGATTATATGATTATATTGTACATAAAAGTATCCAGAGGAAGCAAGCAAATTATGATGTTCTTAATGTAAAGTGATTCAATATAGTGGAGGTGGTTGTACAAGGGCTAATGACATTTTCCTAAATAAGCTTCGTCATACTAAGAGCGCGCGCAAGAGAACACAGTATACCTTGAAACCACTGTACATGCGGTCCCTCATCACATATACATTGAATGGCATTCTCAGGAATGTATGAGACTTACTGAAGGATCTGCAAATAGAATAGTGTATATTTTGTGGCAGCAAACATAAATGTGCACATATGCATCGTGTTATCCATGGCTTTATCGTTCACAGTTCATCCGTTGTGGCTACACACCTTCGGACGTACGTCAAAGTAGCGCAAACTACATAACTAATCTATACATGTAAAAATCGTACATAACCCAAAGCATATTAAGGCATATTCATTCTGATTCAATCCAAAGTATTCCTGAGCGTATATCAATGCGCCACATATTTACACTGTCTTTAACTACTATGTGATGTCACATCGCGTCACGTTTGGCTCGGTTGTATTCTGGCTGAACAGGGATGCGCATGTAATATATATGTGGGCGTTCAACTACTTTTGTTTGCTAGATAGGTATATATGTATATATATTGCTCTGCTGAGTTTTGCATCAAGTACCGCATGCCCTTCTTTGTAAATACTGTGAACAACATTATACCATCCTCATATCAAACGTGTCTTTTAGTCTGTGAACTTGTGTACTCGTCCACTTCAGGCGTTTGCATGCGATTTGTACATGAGCAGCCGAGGTCGTACCTTGTTGTGTTTGGGATTCAGTGGAATAAGATTTCTGCTCTCATTAGGGTTGGAATTCTGCCCAGGCATATGACGTCAGGGCGGAATGATATTAGCTGGAAAACCTGCACTAGCCAGGAATATGATTAATATACATTATTCATAATCTAGTTCGGATAAGATGCTGCTGAAGGTCACTCAGTCATTATCAACATAGTTCCTTTCTAATTGCTTCCCATCCTTGTAAAAACAGTAGTAGCAGTAGTGATGTAGACAGTAGATTACCTAAAGCTAGTGCTTTTGTGTGTGTATGTGTTACCATTACCAGCAAAACCAGACAACCTAGGGCTAAATTCAATCAAACTGCACTTGGAACCGCCAGGTTTTTTTTGTTTTTGTTTCTTTTTTTTTAAATTTGTTTTTTATTTTATCGTAGCTAGAAACATACATACCTTAAATATGTAATTACTTGCTGTAAAGTAAATGCAACAAATAATTATCTATGTAACAAATAATAAAAGTAACATATTTTACCTACAAGTGCTTCACCGACAGTAGTCAAAAACTTCTGTTCCAGAAATTTCATGGCGGTTTTTAGCAAGTTGATTGGTTTTGGCTGTCAATGTAGTAGTTTCTCGTCATTGTAATGTGGCAAAGTACTAGATGATTTTCTGCCCAATTAAAATAAATAAATTACAAAAAAGAAAAGCAAAGGAAAAAAAAAAGTTAGACACCTGATTCTGTTGCATTGTTTGCTGTTTTTATAGCCTTGCTTTCTGTTGCATGATGGCACGTCCACAGATTACGGTCATTATGTACAGCTGCGGGGTGTCAAATTTATTTGTCCTTATCTGGATGGCTCTGAATGAACCAAGTTGGATTATTATTTAATTGAATGATCAAATCAGTGAAACACAACCGACTTTATCAATGCCAATTTTTTATGCTATAGCTACAACTCTGTTATTTGCATAAGTGTATGTTGTACAGTGTAACAGTTCTGGGGACGGATTCACAAAAATGTCTTAAAGAAATTCTTTTAATCATAGCAAAATTATCCAATTGGAATTCTCAAAAAATGTTCTTACAGGTTTTCTTAACCTAATGACAGCAGCACTTGTAGGCTGTAAAAAGTTAACTTTTTATTAAAAGATTAAAAGTAGAGATTGGGCCCAGATTCTTTATTTACCAAGTGTTCTTAAGAAGAAATCTCCTAAAACACGTTTTCAGAAGATTGTGACATTCACTTAAGTTCTTTTATTTGGGATTTGTTAAAATTAAGAGGACAATGGAATTCATCATTATAAGAGCAGAGCTGTGAACAGTTCTGTGGTTTTATAACAATCAAGAATCTGAAGTAGAATTGTCTCAAAAACTAATTTAGGAAACATTGGGAAATATATTTTTTGTCTTTATCCTGCATGGATTTAACTGAATAACAAATCTAACGGTTAATTCAAATTCAAAAATGTGTTGTGTTGTTTATGATAAGCATTCAAATTCAGCCTAAAACGCTGCATTTTAAATGGCTACATAGAAAACAACAAAAAGTGTCTTTAGACAATAATTAAGATTTGAAAGAGAGAATATTAAGATAATATTTCAGAGAATATTTAAACCTTCTTCTGAGATTTGCATTTAAGAACATTCTTATAAACATTTGAATTAAATCTTGTTTTTTAAAGAAATTTCTTGTGAATCCAGCCACTGGTGATCGTACTGTATTGTCCACTTAAATGAAAGTCTATGTTAACACACGCTAAAGATAATGGTTAGCTTTCACTGCTGTTCACATGTCTTGTCACAGCATCAAAACAGGACGTTAGGTACAGGGCTGTTCCCGGTTAGGAACTGTTCTGGGCCTTTTCTTTTTCATCGCCATTAATCATTCCATACTTAAAGCCATTAAGGATTTAGAAATTATTCACTATATTTTCACATTGTAATGGAAGGTTCTAATTGTACCTTTGAGTGATAAAGGTGCAATTCTGTTGTTGTTTGAAAGTTGTTTGAAAGTTGCTAAAAGTGGAGTTTTGATTCTGTTCTCTGTGACAGGTATTTCTAAATACTGGAGATTTGCATTTGTGGAAAATAAATGTATTGTTTTGAAATTACAGTTTTAGTAGCTGAAAACGCAGCATTCAAATTTGGTGTTTCTCAGTTGTGCGTGTATATATATATATATATATATATATATATATATATATATCATTTTTTCTCTTTTTGACATAATGTGGCTGTTAATTTTTCTTTTGTATCAAAATTTGTATCAGAAAATGCTGAATTAGACTATTTCATTTCACATTTGTGAAACACCAGGTCAGATGTCTTGAACTTGTAAGAAAAGAAGCCTATTTCCCTTTAGTAGTTAGTTCACGTTTAGTTTAACAATAAAAACGAAAATATGCAACTTCGGAAAACATCTGGAATACGCTGGTATATGCAATTTAATTTTCAATAGATTTGTGCTTTTTTTTTTTGCTTTTAAGTATTTCTTAATTTCTCAGATGGTGTGTGTGCAATGCTGTGTTTTGTTTGCATGGCTTACAAAATGTTTTACATGTTTTTTTATGTTACAAAAAACTTGTCTGTCAGTTCTACAGTGCAACTCTGGGAGTACCAAGATAAAAAAACAAAATATATATATATATATTCCAGTTTGTGGAACACTGGGACTCAAAGCCTTATGAAATTTGTAAAGTGATTTTTGATTGTTTATATGTTACAATTATGGGTTGTTTTATATGTTAGTACTGCCACAATAAACTTCCCAAATAAAAAACAACACATTCTTTTCTTCCACATGATTCAAATTTCTTTGTGGAGACTTAATGTCTACAATGTCAAAATATAATGTACAGTTTAATTTGAAGATAAACCTCGGTATTGAGCAAACACAGATTATAAGACGGTAAGGAAAGAGGTCAAGTTTAATTTGACATGGTCAGACAAGAGTAAACAGTAAGAAAGGATAGGGCTGTCCAAGGAACAATTAAATTGTGATGTTTGTTGGCTCCTGGTTGAACCTAATAATATATAAAAATAAAAAATTGTTGGCTTAATAAAGGAAGTATGGGCCCTGGTTACCAAATGTGTTTAATGTGACTTGAAAGCAGTGGGATTAGAAGAAGAGGAAGAGGTACTCCTGAATGGTTGTCCATGGGAAATGGAAAAACATTTTTAGAAAATGACTAAAGCTCTATGGAGATGAATCATGAAATATGAAATAGAAGGGACTAGAAAGGGAAAAGAAAACTACTCAGCAAGAAAAAACAAAGTTCGAATAGCACTAAGTGCACATTTGGAGGCTCTAGTTTGAAATGTGAGGTTGTTGGAAAAGGCACATTAGCATATGGGAATATAGGTTTAGGAAAAACAAGCTGGCGTGTTTGATGGTGGTGGATGAAGTCAGCAAATTAATAGAGTTGAACTTAATTATACTTGGAAAGAGTATAATATATATATATATATATATATATATAAATATAATATATATATATATATATAAATTATTTTCACTGAAAGTGTTTCATTGTTTACCAATCAGCCATAACATTCAAACCTAATAGCCTAATATTGTGTAAGTGTCAAGGCATGGACTCTACAAAACCTCTGAAGGTATCTGGCACCAAGACATGGGTGCCCATGACCATGTTATTGATTCAACGGTTATCCTTTCTTGGTGCATTTTTGGTAGGAACTGACCACTGCATACCAGTAAATGGCTTTTTGGTTTCTTATACTCACCCAAGGACTGACTGCTCACATGCTGCCCATATTCCTTCACTTCCAAATTACTTCACTTCAGTGGTTCTAACGTTATGGTTGATGACCTCTGATCTGACTGGCAGCCAGAACACAACATGGTTGTTGAACATGATCATAGTTCATAATCCTTGTAATCCACAAGTAAACAGTAAACAAGCTCCTTCAGGTCACATATGGTCATGGAATGCACATATATCTCATCTCAGGCCACATCTGAAAGTAATGAAACTACAATATTTTATTTATAAATAAATAAGTATCTAGTGTTTGTTTATGTAGCTGTAGCTCCAGTGCTAAGCTAAATACACATCAAACACATCTTGGTTAACTGACTACATCTGGTCTAAGCAAACTACTGTGTAATCTTTTTTTACCCCCCAAAACACCACTTTAACCTGATGCAGAGATTTTTTTTAAAGATTTTTTTTCTGAGCTGTGTGAACACACAAAAAATCTCATCTCATCAAATCAGGTGTGGTTTTAGATGAGATACATATAATCACTGTCATGCAAAAAACACGTATCTTCAAAATGACAGCTTCGCAGAATTGGAAGTCAATGGAAGTCAATGGAAAAATAATTAATTCCAAGCCGTTTTGGAGCATTTCTATTAGTCCACGGATCATGAGATTTATGATATCATGACACAATGTAAAGAACAACGGCCTGAATCAAATTATATAGAAAAAGTAAAACGACAAAAATGGAACATAACAGCGATGATATGCAGTTCTCCTAAAAGTGAAAGTTAGATTTTTCAAACCTTTGTGTTCTGTAGCTCCGAGCTTCCAGTGTGAATGCAGCATAAACTGCAATGGTGATTCACTATAAAAAATTCTCGTATAAATGCTTTACGTAACATGAAGCTAATGAAGTAATTAGAACAGCATGCTACAGTGCTTAAAATGAACAGACAGACAAAGAAGTTTTACATGCAAATAGGCAAATCTACATTAATCAGTGGAGCACCTCTGTGTGTGCTTACAAATATGTTCATGAATGTGTCTCATTAAGAAAGAAGGGGGAAAAGCAGATCACACATTCACATACATTACAACAAGTAATTTACATACTTCAATATATTGTAATAATAATAATAATAATAATCACACTGTACTAACAAACTGTAAATACCACCAGCCATATGCTGGAGGGCCCTCATCCCTCAGGCTCAATAAAACATCTTCATTAGTGTACCTACCTGACTGAACCATCAGCTAAACTGCTAAGCTCTGTTGTTTTAATCCACTATGGTGAAAAACGTCCCTACTCTCTATACAGCACACTGTTTACCTCATCAGCGAACAGATTTAACATCCATGGTGCACTGTGCATCAGATAGGGAGCCAATGTAGGTTAATATGTGAGGTCAGAGCATTTCAGAGCTCTCTACAGCTGTGCAGAGGTAGACAATTCAAACATACATGCATAAAATGTGTTAAGGCCTTAACAAACAGCCCAATACTCCAGCATTCTGAAGCTGGGCATGGCATTTCCAGGATACATAACTCATCTAGGACCCAACAGATATATTGTGTTGGTCATTGAGAAATATCATAAAGATTTTACGGAAACCAAGAAAGTTGTTTTTGGGTATTCTAATTTTAATACTATTTATATTACGCTACTATTTTGCTGAGCTTTAAAAAACGAGAACTCATGATCACATTTAAATATTCACAGTTGACAACAGACAACTACGGATGTACCGGTTTGGGAATTGGGGGATGAGAACTATCTGGATCAGCATTATAGAGAAGCTTAACATTTTTTTATTCCAATATTTATTCATGTTTATATTTATTAAATTTATGCTACACTTTCATGCAGATATTTTAGTGCTGTAGCTCAGCTTCACCTGGAAGTTCCTCTGGAAATGCAAAATAAGTATCAGTTCAAAATATCAAATCTGTCTGATGCTGATATTATTCTGATATCCTTGTGCATCCCTACTGGCAATCCTATGTGTCAGTAAAGTATTGTTTATCTAAAACTATTAGTGACTTTACATTATTCTTCATATAAAATCATATTCCCCCAATAATATTGGATGTCAGAACCTTAAGCTCTCTAACATTTTTATCAGTACTGGTCCTTTTTTCATATCGGTCAGGTCCTACTGAAAATACACTTGCCAGGGAAAAAAAAATGTCTGGAACTGATAAAAGCAACGTCAAATCACAAATTCACAGCAATCACACACTTGATTATGTTTAGCCTTAAGACGTCAGAGTGGTCTTAAATCACAGTGATGCACTGACACACCAGCATAAACCTTGCAGGCTGTTGCATTTTTTTGTCTTTCAGGATGAACGTACGTACATCACACCATGCAACAGTTTAAGCTGGCAATCTTTTTGTTGGGACTTCCAGATAGTTTGGTCACTGAGGCTGGTTCCTTGCGTTCGTGTGTATGCTTGATCACCTCTCTGTAAAAAAGAGAGAGCGCGCGAGAGAGAGTGAAAGAAGAGAGCGAGAGAGAAAAAGAAGGTTTACGATGTGGAAACATACAATGTAGAAGGTCTTTGTAGTTTTTTTTTTTTTTTTTTTGATTAAATGAATGTACTGTGTAAGAAAATGTAAAAACATCTATAATAAATCCTACTACTACTACTACTACTAATAATAAAAATAATAACATAAATAAATAAATAAAATGGCTTGGAATAAGGTTACTAGTGCTAATCATTTTAATACAAATAAAAATAGTTTTATTATTATTATTATTATTATTATTATTATCTGTTCTAATGTGATATGATGTTTTTAGGACACAAACACAATTATTTCTGAGAAATTTTGTTTTGTTTTGTAAAAACACCATAATAGAACAAAAGCAATCTAATATCTTGTTTTTCATGTTTCCTAGCACTTTTTAACCTAGCACTTACATGGATTGCAAGTCACCATTTGCTCCTCATGGGCTCTGCAGCAAGATGCAATTTGAGCAGATCTGCTGCCCCCAAGTGCTAAGTAAGTGGAGCACAGTGCTTTGATGTGGTGTGTTGAGTCTGGACTTTGAAGTTCAGAGGTTTCTACTTAGCTTGTTTAAATGTAAACTTCTTGGAACTCATTTAAAGTTGCTGAGTTTTAACTTAGTAATTCTGGGAAGGGTTGTGGTAGTGGGAGAGTTTTGCTCAGTCTGACTGAAGCAGTACTCCACACAGTGCAAGGACCTCACCGTGCTAAATGAAGGACGGCCTCGACGATGTTTGAGCCCTCCTTTGCACTTGTCTCACAGAAGAGCGAACTGTAGGTCTGTCAAAAGCAAAGTACATGGCGTTTATAGAGTAACTGGACTCGGACCAGAAATTTCAGCAATTTAGTTCAGAGATTCATTTCCAAAATGCTACATTAGATCAGGGTTCCCACTTAGGTCTTTTCCATGACATTTTTTATGACTCCCATATATCACAAGATACATACAGTGAGCGTATTTAAAGGCTTTAGTTAATGTACTAATTTTCCATAACATGTGGGTACCCTGTAGATCTCCCTACTGTCCCCTACATATGTCAGACTGACACATGGCTCAAGGCAACAGTAGTCCAATCACTATTACTGAAGGATCTCAGGACTCTAAAGACTGAAAAGGTTGGAAATGCAGGCTCATATAGATCGTAAACAATTTAAGGGTAAGGGTAGAAGCCGGCACTTTTTCTTTCTGATTCAGGTATTAAAACCATGTTTATAAAAGAGTACCAAGTTAAGGGTTCTTAACACTGAAAAAAGAAGCTCTTTCTGAAACCAAATGATACTGCTTAAATAATCCTTTGTAGTACCTTCATTTTTAAGAGTCTACCCCTCAGGTAGAACTAATATCACATTAGAAAGTGTGAGCGTGTACTATTTCAGTCTTGGTTTGTTACAGAACTACCCTTTCTGCTCATATTGGCCTGATCCATGTTCTTTTTGTAGTAATTATAATATTTTAATTACATTGGAATGATATAGTAAAAAGACAGTAAGGTTTCTAAGGGTTAACTGAATTAGTTTCGCCAGGCTCGATCATTACCCACACAGGCCACATGGGAAGGATGTGCAAATGTTTAATGATGTAAGTGTCACAATGCTAAACACCCTCACCATGGCTAACTTCTCTCCGTAGCTAGTTGGGATGCATGTGATGCCGTCCTGAAGAGCCTGCTGCCGTAGATCTGTCTTATTCCCCACCAGCATAATGGGGACATCATCCTGGGACACATCCTGGAGGCATAGAGAGCTTAAGTCAACAGCGGTATTGAAGTTGTGTAACATGTAGATGAGATTAAAATGAGGAGTCTGAAATCATTTCAGCTTCTAGCACTGTCACCACACCACACACTCAGGGTATCAAATCCCTAAATAATAATCGGAGATCATAAGTTTTATTTAACATTAAGTCATAAACATTTGGACATACCTCTATGATGTCAACCCACTCGCGCACATTCAGAAAGCTCCTCTCACAGGTGACATCGTAAAGCAGGAGAACGCCATCAGCTCGTCTGAAGTAGGATTTAGCAATACTTCTGAACCTGCAGAGAGGAAACGATTTGACTTCACATTCCTACACCACCCATTAAACCAACACAGCAACTAAAAGACACCCAGGAAAAAACCCTGTTTACACAAACAATGCGGCCCACCCTCAGTTTACACAAAGTTTCTTCTGTTGATGTTAAAAGTGATTTAGAAGAGGAGAGAGCTTTGGGTTGGGATTTAGGAAGATTTTTAATATGATCACTTAAAGCTAAAGGAAGGATTTGTTCTGCTGGAACTAACGCTAGAACTGCTTATTAAAGCCCCTGGGAACACATTTTAGTAAACTGATTTTTTTGTAAACTTTTTTGTAGACTAAACTTGGGTGTTAACGGAAGCATTCTGCGAAGTTTAAATATAAGAGTTTACTGAGGTTCTGATATCTGTTACTGAATTAACAGTCCATATATAGATATAAACTCGAGCTGCAGCCCTGCATGCACCGTCGCTCCTCCCATCCGGCGACTATCTCTCTGCTTTAGCGGTCAACTACACTCTGTGCCAGTAGGACAGAGTACAAGTGGGACCTCCCCTGCTTTGGTGCTGTGTCTACCTCCTGTCTGTTCCAGCACACAGCTGCTAAATTCCGCAGTCATGGATGCGAGGGACAATGTTGCATGCAGGGTAGCAGCTTCCCCAGTCAGGAACCAAGCTTTAGCTCCCCAGGTTGCTCAGACAAAGAGAGGGTGGAGTGTTGCAATTGGTCAGAGGTATGCTGACCTAAACGTGACCCACTTTTAGGACTGCTCATTCTACACTGAGAGGAGAGCAAAACTAAAATACAACAGACATTTATTAGACTTTGGGAAGGTACTCATAAGACATACTTTGTACATTGACACTGGGGGAGCCAGATTAACTTAATTAGAATGAAAGACTGCAAGGGGCTTTAAGGTTTTAGGAAACTGGCTTACGGACTACTTACTATGGGTGGTGTATTATTATTATTTAGAGTAATAGAGCTTTAGAATAGAGTTACAGAATTATGGGTAATTGTGTATGATTTACAAAATTTAGAATTGGGATTTATTATTAAGGCCACACTCTAGGCTCACCTCTCCTGTCCTGCTGTATCCCAAAGCTGTAACACTGTTGGCACTCCGTCCACCACAAGAGTCTTCATTTGAAAATCAACTCCTATATAAACATGTAAAAAAGAAATAAATATATAACTACATACACTTATATTACGGCTTTATAACAGTTTTTTGTGTAGTTTTTAAAAGTGTGCTTGGTCAATCTTACCGAGAGTGGCACTGGTGGTGCCTTTAAACTCATTCTTGCAGAGGCGCAGAAGGAAGCTGGACTTTCCCACAGCAGCATCGCCCGCTAACACAATCTTATAGGTCTTATCAGATGCTTGTGGCTTCTCCACTAGCTCATCTTTTTCTCTCTGTAGAAACAAGCCTTAGTTTAAATAGTGTAACAATGCATATAACAATAAATAGTCATGTGAAAATTTAGGATACCCCATTAAAACTTTTAACACATATTTAAACCTCTGGACATTTATTCCCCATTAATATTAAAAGATGTAGGTAATATAACTAAACACAAACAAAATGTCTTTACATTTGATCAAATTACATTTGTACAGTGCAATTCATAGAAATGTTTTCCTGTGGGGAAGAAGTTGGAGAAGGAGATGGGTAAATAGTCAGATTATATATAAATGCCCTAAATATATGGGATATCATAACTCTCTACGCAGGCCATTAGGAAAGACACAAAACACCAATGCAATGGTATGCTGGTATGAATAGTATGAATAGCTGTATGCTGGGCCTGTTACCTCAGAGAAGATGGCAGACAGGCATTTCTTCCCTGACACAGTGGCAGCTGGCTGTACTATGGTCCAGTTTTGAACCGACTCGCTGTCTGATCCACATGCTGTCTCCTCTTGCACCTCTGGCACCTGAGAAGGCAAGGCAGATTAAAACCAGCAACCCAGTCTGAAAACACAGACCTCAGACTGACTCGTAATGTCACAGTATGCACACAGCCTCAAGTGTTTATGAACAGCCTTTAGCTTGTTAGTTAATAAGAACCTAATTAACGACTGGGGAGCCAAGCAACTGATTAACTACTTATTGATACAGTGCTTTAAACAACAGTCATTGTCCATAAATACCCTTACACATTACACATCTCTCACCTCTGTGTCTGACGTTTCTCCAGACTGGGTGGTGTCTGTATCTACCGGTTGAGTGGGGCTTTTGTATGTGCTCTCATGCTCCGAGTCATAGCCATTGTTGGAGCGGAGAGTGGACATGCCGCTGTCCACGCAGCTCTCAGGCAGACTGTCCAACTCACAGCTGTGTCGGCGCATGGGGTCACACAGTGCCAGAGCCAAAGAGTCACAGCTCTGCCTGCACAGATGCTCCATTACCTGCATCTGATCGTAGTCATCTTCACCACACACATTGCAGCACCTACAGGACAAAAGAAAACAATCCGGCAACAAACAAGAACTGTCACATACTGTATCTACTGATGAATATTCATTTGACTTCTATTATTCATTATACTTATACATATGCATTGATTGCTCCTAAAGGTGGCAAAGAAGGAGTATTATTGAGTATTAAAAGTTGTTATTTCATTAATAAACAGTAAGTATGTGACTTTGTTTAGGGCAAAACAAAAATGCCCAGATTTAGTTTGACACGCCTATTTACAATCCTGTTATTTTGCCAAAGAACTAAACTATTTTTATTGCCTAGTTTACATCACATACAGGAGCACATAGCCTATCCTAACCTGGCCTAGCCTGGCTTTTAAGAATGTAACATGTGTGCAGCTAGGCAACTAAAGAGATGGTAAAGTCTGGAAGGGTTAGCTTTCAGCCTAGCACTCCACGAACGCCGCTTTATCAGCTTCCCTAGCTCACTCTCCTTGGCCAGTTGTCGCACAAGGCTAGCTTCACTGGCTTCCTGTGACTCGCCTCTGAGTGGTGCTTTGCCCAGTTGACTACCGTTAGCTTTCAGTCGCTTGCATATTCTCCCGAAGTAGCCGTTACGTTTAGTCTTAAAAAAACTTGCTAGCAGGCTGGATGTATGCAAGTTAAGTCTGTTAGTGTTGGGGTTTTGGAATTGGCCCATTTTATAGCCCGGTTTTACTTGTGTGTTTTGCATTCGACACAACAGTGTTTGACACTCACATCCATGCACGAAATTCTCATGATTTAACATTGAAAACATAAATACAATTCCATTCTACTAGTATAAACTCAAGCCTACCTTTCAAAATATGGAGCGCACAAGCTTTTTCTTCTAGCCATAGTACTTCCTGGAGATAATCGCTGAAAGGGAAAAAAAAATCCTGCATGGTAACGGCATTCGTTTGGATAAATACACGCATACCTTTAACCACAGTTGTTCCCCACCTAATCTTAACCTCCCAAGTGACACTAGGGGAGCTCATTGTCTGAGTTTAATCCTGAACTGTTTCTTACACATGTATTAAACCATCTGCAAACTGCTGTGAGTCTACGCTTAATGTAACTTTGTGGACACAGGAGAGCCGAGAATTCAGAGCTCAAATGATCCATTGAAAGTGCCTACCTGACCCTTGTTTTTGGCCTGGCTGTTCTCCAGGGTTGCGCGTAAGCCATCATTGCTGTCGTGAAGCTTCCGGTTTGCTAACCTAACAAAATACAACAATGTCAACAGAGCACATACATTTTTACCAGAACCAGCAAGTAAATTAAGCCACTGCTGTTGCTAAAGCTCTCTCATATTTGCTGTGCAACAACCATCAGCGTCTGACAGCATGTATCTTCAGTTTAACAGCAAGTAACCTACAGAATTGCTGTCGTGATGAGAATCAAATAAAACTTGACCCAGTTATTTCTGTGTGTGTGTGTGTGTGTGTGTGTGTGTGTGTGTGTGTCTTTCTCAAATAGAGGCAGACATTGTCAGATGTTTTCTGCTACAACTTACTGCAGCATCTCAATCTGTCTCTCCAGGTTGTCCCTCTCCTCTGCAAAACACCTCATCAAGGCTTCGTCTCTGAAACATGTAACAAATAAGCATTATTACATAATTAATGTAATATATTATTAATAGCATGCAAAAACCTTGCACCCCCCCTCCTTTTTGACTTATGCAATTTTACAGCCTACTGATCTTTTAGGCCAAATGTTTGGAGATTATAGCATGTAGTAATCTATAGATATAGCAATATAAGAAATTTGAACTAAGACATGTTAACCAACCATCACAAAAAACATGGGCAGTGGAGTTGGTTTCATTTTTGCATATTTGTTTTTCAATAAAATTTCCAATGATACAAAAAAAATATTTTTAACAAATAAAAAAAATAAAACGCACATGCAAACTAAAAGCCCTTAAAAATCTCTTTGAAACTGATGTACAGCATGTTCATTTCTTTCATACCTACTATAAGAGCTCAAAGTCTGTTTACAAATTACATTGCAAGTGGCAATGATCTGTGGGTCCAAGCACCAAATGCCATTGAGAAGCTAGCAGAACACAAGGAATGGGCATTGTTAGAATAGCTTCTCATATAATAGCTTTATAATAAATGTAGGGCTTTGTAACCCTCACCAAAATATCAAGTTTACAAAGAGAACAGAAACTCTCTCAACTTTCAAGTGTACAAATATTTTATTATAATATTAAGTAATTTTGGTCCTTTCTATTGGTCCATTCATGACATTTCAATAAAGTGTAAAGACAAACGGTTGAAAGACAAATAAGAGAAAGAAAGAGAAATACAGATACAAGGACAACAACTTTTATGTAATCATGCTATTATTTATACCTATGTCTACCTCAAATATATGTAAGGAATATTTTATACACACACACACACACACACACACACACACACACACACACACAGAGAAAAAGACTGAGCCATGCAAAGGCATTCACAATTTTGTCTCTTGGACTTGGTTGCTAGGCAACAAGGTCACAAAATTCCTTAGGCGTGTGGTGTCACTCCAGGATATCCTGCTCTTGTGACACCAGCACAGCAAACAGCTGTAGGAGTGGCCAGACAGAGACAGCGTGCAAAGGGGATCACTGTCTGTCTGTGTGACTCACACACTGGAATTAGACATCTGTCACTTAGCCCCTGACAGTTTACCTACGGCCCACGGCTCTACTGTAACGCCGCCCCAATTACACTGTTCACACTGCCAATTCTGAGAGGCTGGATGCCATTTTCACTTACAGTCTACATTTATAAGGTGTGAATGCTAAAGCAGACTTTGACAAGAAATACGCTAAACACTCAAATACAGACTCAGAAAAAAAACCCTCACCGTTCAAAGTTAATGCTCTGGTCAGTGAGATCACTTTTAATAGAGTCCAGCTCACTCTGCAGAAATGCTACATTGGTGTGACACTCCAGCAACTCCTGCTTCAGCTTCTGGTTTTGCTGAGACAAGGGGAAAACAGTAGGAACTCATCCAATTATTTATTTATTGTATTATTTAATTAATTATTTAGTTATTTATTGATCTATTAGAGCTAAACATATTGCTCCGAACTCTCTATGTTCTGTTTAATGACAAAAGGGTGTTGTCTTACCAGTGTGAGCTCATTATTCTTTCGCTTCAGTGCTGCATTCTCCTCTTGGAGATTAGTGTGCTTGTTTTGGTCTTCAGTCTGTGAATGACATGTAAAAAAAATATGTTATCCAGGTGCTTCTGTTTAATGCAACACGGCAAGTGATCAGCCCATTTGCGCAGGGAACCAGAGGACTGTTAAAATCAGAATGAATTGTACATTAAAAAAAAATACAATTTGCAGGATTTACACAGTAAAAGTGTGGGACAGAAGGTCACTACTGTCACGAGTACTAATGGAGTTTTATGGGGTTCCACAGTAATGTAAAGACATATTTCTGTTATATAAAACAGAATTTAAGTGGAGTTAAGAAATAACTGTAAATCTTTAGAAGGGGGACATACCAGAAACCCCTCCTCCACCCAAACAAGTTCTACAAACACACATTCATATATAGCTTATATATAAAATGATTTTATTATGTAGAAAGATTCCTAAAATGCTTTAGACATAAACTGAGCTTGATATCCACACAACCTTAAGCTCATAATGACTTAAAACCCATACTCAAAACATACATACTCATACCAATTACATGTATGTAACCAAATATTATACAGCAATTAATAAATAATATTAAGGCTTAATATTATAGCTGGATGATAGTCTTAGAGTCATGAAATGAACACTGAGGGGGTCCTCACCATCTGCAGAATGCGAATCTTTTGCTGTAACTCAGTCAGCTGAGTTTCATAGTGCTGTTTCATACTGGTCAGCGTTGCCTCTGCCTTCTTGGACTCCTGAAACGGACCAAAAACACATAGCACATCTTAATAACTAAAAAGAAACAAAAATAGAGATTAAAAAATATATTAGAGGTGTGGTGTGATGTCTCCAGTATAAATCTTTAGCTTTATTCATTTCCAGAGAACAGTGTGTAAAGATGTTCAGCCAACACATAACTCCAAACCACTAAAACACAATGAAGAGAGACACGTTTTCTTGCTGTTATATTCTCATCAGGAGACTTGGACCAAGGTAAACCACACAAACTGCTTGAAAGTAGCTCAGGATAAAAATACCACGTTATCAACTGTTTGCTCTAACCTGTTCCCATGACGTACTGGACTCACGGTTACTGCTTCACTTTAAAACGTGACATTCATTTAAGAAGGTTACTGTTTGACATAAGTACTTTATTTAAAAACTCATATTTTAGCTATTTAAAATGATAAACTTTTGACATGTGACAAGAGGTTCCTGCTAGTTAATGTAACAGTGTTTGTTAAGAACCTAGAAGGAAACTAACCAGCTACTGTACAGATGAGTAAACAAAGCCAGGTCAGTGGAAGTTACATAACTAGATAAGTTATGCTGTAGGAACACGAGTTAAAGATTAAGAACAGGGTTAGGGGCAGGAGCAGACACAAGACTACCGAATTTCCCAGCCCTAAAACTTTGACGGCGTGGTTAAATAAAGACCTGGACATCATCCAGAACACTCACATGAGAAGGCTGATTGCATTATAGCAGGGCAAGTTCACCTGTTCACCTGTGCTCGTTCATCTGTTCTTATCTCCAATACCGCAAAAACGGTGTCTACGTGTCCATAGAAACAATACAAATACCAGCACTCAGTTTGGGTCAGTGTCTGTATAAAAGAACTGAAATCTATTAATCTGTTATTATTATGAATAAAATACACATCACATACATTATTGGCTATCTAGCTTTTCTAAATGGTTTAATAATAAATGGGTATGTTTTCTTTATCAGTTCGTAATAAACAGTGATTTAATGACCAATGCATCAATAACGACGCCTCCATGTACACAGAGCTTAATGCTTCAGGTGAAGACGTGTTACTCCAAGCTTATGTGTGTTTTTTGTTTTTTTTTTCGAAAGACTGCATAATTCCTGCTAGAAAGTTTGGAGGTGTAAGTCCAAATGTATTCCATTCCACAGCTCCGGTGAGGGAGAATTTTGGCTTTAATCTGAATGAGCGAGTAGAGCATTGACATGAACGATGAGCTGGCCTGTCAGCACTGTTTTCAAACAGTGGCGATAAAAAAAGGCAATGCAGCTACCCTAAAGGATCATCTAAACCATAAGCATCCCATCCAGTTTTCGGAGCTGGAGAGGAGCAGTTGGAGAGCAGCCTTCCCGACAGTTGGCTTTTACAGATGCAGATGCTATGTATACACACACTCACACACACTCACACACACTTTATTACACACAATTATTTCTGGGAAAATCAGTATCGATAAATCAGCCAAAATAAATTGGTCGTCACTCCACTTTGCATAAAGTTGATCTAGAAGTTGAGAGAGCAGGGGGAGCAGGGTATGCTCTAAATTCTTTAAAACCACCTCCAGCGGCGCAGCCATCTAAGAACTGGCCCCATTACCAGGACCTTGCTGGTTTGATGCCTTGTGATGACAAAGCCATGTGTGTGTGGCTGGGAGTTCCAGAGAGCATATCTGGCCTCGCCTTTTTAGGTGAGTAGGATGGCCCTTTGTCTCCCCCCCAACACTCAGTCATCTGCTAGCTAATGTTACAGAGCTGGCAGCTAGTGTGCTCCTCCAAGTTTGTTTTGCTGTCCAATAACATTGCATTAGCGGTAGTTTCAATACATGTGGTGACTGGCTTCATGTGAGTTGGAGGAAGCACATGCTAGCTTTTATAATATGGTGGTCTTTTGTAATATTGTAATATTTTGTAACATTAAATGGAAACACCTTCCTGCATCGCTCTTATCAACTTATCAAAACGATTTGTCTCGTTTCAGCAAGTACCAAATGCCTTTGTCTTAGCCGAACATCTTAGGAACAGTTCTGCTAACTTATATCTGGACAAAAAGAAGACAAGAACAAGAGTTGGATTAACTGGCAGCGCTGTCCTGACCTGCATGCGCGTGTTTCTCTCTGTCGCATGAATGCGTTGGTCCATCTCCTCTTCCATCTCGCTCAGCTGAATGGTAGCCTGGTCCTGAGCCCTGGGGAACACACATAGCAGCACCACTGCATGAAACAAGCCATGGGTGGCGTACTCATAAACAGTAAGAGTACTATTCACTAACATGTTTAGTTTAGTTACCCAGTAGGCAGGTCCAATGCTCCAAGCAGAACCAGTATTAAAAAGCATAGCAGAATCTGTGTAAAGTAACTGTGTAAAGCCTTTTTTCCACTTTACCCAGCCTTGCATATGAGGAGGGCCTGTAAGAGAGTTAAATGTACTAGTGAAGTGTGTGAATATTTTATATGCATTCAAACCTTTTAACAGCCAGTGCCAGGTGCTCCATTTCTGTGTTCTGGAGCTTGATCTCTCGGATGAAGTTAAGCACGACTCTCTCATACTGAGGAATGATTCGGGCCTCAGTTAGACTGATGTTCTGATATAGAGTCGACACCTGGTCAATTCTACACACACACACACACACACAAATACACACAAACACACACACAAAGGCTAGTCATGTAGTCAGACATGTTTAGGGACTGGAAACATGCAGAAATGTGAGTCTTGTAATTCTAGGATTAAATACAGGCCTGAGTTAATGGCAATATGCACATCTTTCAGAAACAAAGAATAACTAAATAATATAATTGACTTGTGACCGTTCCCAATCTGAATGACTAAATTCTGAAGATAAGTCAAATAACTGTATAATCTGTACACTGTCATACAGTGTGCAGGTATTGCAAAGATAATTACTAAACTGTGCCCATTTAATAAAATGTATTAATTTTGCTGTTCTCTCTCATTACCACATCTTATCTTATTTGGGTTTTTATCCAGGTCATGAGGACAATGGCATTTTCCATTATAACAGCAGAGGTGTGAACAATTATGTGATTTAAAAACACATCATGAATCTGACATTGACTTCTTGTTTCTCAGGAACTATTTTCTTTAATTCTCAGAAAAATATTGATAAATATGGCCCATCTTTTTTACTTACACTCTTTATAATTTTTCGAAAAGGAGCTTTAAATAGAGACCTTATTTGCTGGCAAAAAGCACTAGTTATCTTTTGTACTTTTTTATTTTTAATTCCTGTCCTGTTGCCAATATGTAGAAAATCATATGGAATTGACACTCGACTCCCAACACATGCAATTGGAGTCAACAATAACATCTCTGGGACTAAAACAGCCCCAGAGGTCACAAAAGAAGTGTAAGTGTAATGTTGAATGACAAAATTCTGCCAGAGTCACTGTCCCGGACAAAGATTATTAAGCCTAGCTCAAGACTACGGGAATTTCCAGCAGAGCACCACAACTGACGATGTGACGGAGTAATTCACTGGGCATAATGTCCGTGGAATCCCAGGAATATATTTGCACAGCTGATATCATTTGCGCCCCCTTAAGCCCACATAAATTCTTAAGTACACAGACTGTAGGTTTTACATAAAACTATGCATGAGACTGCTAAACAGGGCTAAAAGAGCCAGAAATAGAGACCATGGCAGTAGCAGAACTAAAATGAATTAACTACAGTACAGACACAGTGGTTATTTTTTCCAGATAATTCAGCTCTGGGTTCCGGAAATGAATCAAATTGGGTTGTTTTTAGCTCAGCATTATTTTTAACTGCACACCTGATTTTGGGCTGAACTATGGCATTATGCTTGGTTGATTGGTTCCTTTCTACGTCATAATGCTGTGCTCTCTGTACTTTAATTGATACATAAACTGATCAGGGATATCTTGGTTTTCTTATGAAAGAGCATGTTCATCAGTGGCCACATGACAATGCTGTCCTTTTCAATTGTATAATATGCTGTCTCAGTTGATGATGTTTTGAAGTAATGGGTCAAAACATCATCATCTAAAAGGGGCACTAATTGATGTTCCCTCAGCTGGAGCATAGCAATATGGTGGTCTGGGCCATCCCCAGCCTTTAGCTCAAACAACCTCATCTATTCAGTCATAAGATTCAAGCCACATTCTCAAACAAGCACCATGACTTGAACCACAGCACTGAACTAATCTCAGTCGAACTAATCCAGATTGACCATCGATGGTGACATAAGTGTCAAGAACAAATCTTTTATAGAATTAAAGACCAGAAAGTCTTATACATACTCAAATAAAGGTGAAAGTGAGCCTTCACAGACTTACTCAATGAAAGTACTGGAATATCTTTCTAAATCAACTCATGCTTATCAGATTACACAAACATTTCAATACCGAATTGCTGTGAGTCGCATCTGGCAAACAGGCCATGATGAGTTTATATATATTCCAAGCAGGTGTGTTATATTTTTCAAATAGAGTCTTGTCTTTTATTAGGTACACTGGCCTGATTATTATGAATCTTCTTAACTTCTAACACAAGCATTACCAGTCCTCCTCATGGAATTCTACCATCCTATTTCTCAGTTTAGCCAGATATCTTAGCCAGACATCCTAAGATTAAGCCTGTCCAATAGGAAAAGGGCTGAAAGACATTCATCTGGGAAAGTCCTGAAATTATCTTGCTTAATAAGCAATCCTGCTTTGTGAAATTCCCCCAGTTTCACTTTTAACACAAGTCTGACACAGCTGATACAGCCAGCCAAGGCATTCTGAAGGCAGTAATTGTTTAGCATATAGCAACGATTCAGCATTTTCACCCAATTTGATATATTTTCTGAAGAATCTAAGATTGAAAGGCAATTGCATTGCTAGGTCAAAACTGGCAGGTTGCAGCATTCAGCTGCAGCATTTTAGGTATACTATGAAAATGACTTGCGGATGCCAAAACATTAGACTGCAGGCAGCTATAAACAAGGAAAACGAACTTCATCAGAAGCATGTATCAATCTTCATTTGGGTACCTGGAAACCGAAGGACAGTACAGCAGTTAGGGCTGACTAAATGACAGATGTGAACTCAAGACGAAGTAAACTCTTAGAATTTGTGAGGAAAGTGAGGAAAAGGTTGGAGAGGGGCGGCTTGAGCAGCGGCTCCTTGTCATTTAAAGGAAAAGGCTCTTGAACTAGGGCTGTTTAGACAGGGTGAGAAAGACACTGCTGGCACGTTATGGCTGTTATGGATGAACCTGTGAATAAAAAACAAACAAACAAACAAACAAACAAACATCTGAACAATGAACTTTTCTAAATGTAGCTATATTGTGGACGAAGCACTTCTCATGTTGTTTCTCTGGGAAGGTTTAGTTGTAACACCATGTTAAACTAACCCTGCCGTGTAGAGGCTATTTCCTAAGCCCGCCTAGCTCTTACTGTACTGTACTGTACTTACTGACATTATAATGTAAGTTACTGGCTTCTGTATTACAGATACACATACACTCAACTCAGTAAAGTAAAAGCCAGAGTTCTTTATATGGTACAACATCTGGTTTTGGGTTAACCTTGAGGTAGACTAGATATATATCTGGACAAATATGGTCAATATTCACAGGAAAAGGACAAAGCAATATCTGAGTTAGCTAGCTAGCTACATTTAACCCTAGAGCTACTTCCCTCAGAGCACCTCAGCCAAATCTTTTATATAAATATATATATATATATATATATATATATATATATATATATTTTTTTTTTTTTTTTTTTTTTTTTTTTTTTTAATGTATAAAAGAATGAAAGTCTATATGTAAACTGAATATTATTATTTTTATCAAATATCTAATAAGGTCACATATACTGTAACTGTATATTTAAAGGTTTATTCATGTACCCATTTTTCCTCATGTATTTTTAATGGAGTATTTACTCATTTCAATTAGTTTTTTATTATTATTATTATTATTATTATTATTATTATCAATTAATATTTTATTATTTTACTCTGGACTGCTTTAGAATTTCATTTTACACCAAAACCATCCCAAAAAGAGAGAGAGAGAAAAAAAAATGATCAAGAATTTTTTTTTTTTAATGCAAAGGAATTCAGCAAACCTGAGGATAGCTCAGGTCACTCTGCTGTTGCCATAACTGAGACTTATCAAACCAGGTGCATCCTGCTTCTCCTTACTCCTTACCGGGGAATGAACTTCTGCTGCTCCCCGAGCCTGGACCTGAAGTCCTCCCAGGCCAGAGAAAAGGCTTCTGTCCCCTTGCATTGTTCGTCCATTTCTTCTTCCATGTCTTGTTGTTGTTCTTCTTCTTCTCGTTTCATGAAGTTCTCCGCCGTCTGGAAGCCCTTGACAAACTCATCCAGGTTTATAGCCCCGTCCTGGTCCGTGTCCAGTTTGCTGAAAATCGCATCTGCGTCCTCTGAACGGACGTGGAGCTCTGAACAGAGTCTGAAGAACTCACCCTTTTCAATCCGTCCCGAATTATCTGCATCACACGACCTGAAGAGCGAGCCAAGGCTCTGGGTTTGACCATCTGACTCCATCCACTGAAGGCTTTCTCCTCGGTGGAAATATCCCATTTAGTGGTTAAAGGAACATTTACTCATGGCTGTCGTTTCAAAAGAAAAAAAGAAAAGAAAAAAAAGAAGAAAATCCCCCTAAAATATGTCCAGTCGAGGCAGTGATACTTTCTGAGGAAACGTTAGCTAGACGTTTCTTCTCATTCTCGATACTTTTGGGGCTGTTTTTTTTTTTTGGTCGACGTGAGCTGTCCGCTTCTTTAGCTTAGCACAGACTCTTATACTGGAGGTAGGTAAACAAGTGTGAGGTGAACAGGTGGGAAGGCCAGTTTACCTCAGCACAGGTTTTTTGGCCCACATTAGCTCACAGTTCCACAGTCAAGTTAAACCCTTCATTAAAACACTGTGGGGTTTCGTCTACACAACGTTGTCCTTCTGACTGACTGATTTATTTATTTCGTTCAACTTTCGGTTGTCAGTCAAAACAAGAAAACGTGTGGCGAAAACCTGGTGCAGGACAATTTCACCACACCAGATGGAGACAAAACACTGAAAATGAAGGTTCTTTAAACGAGGTTTATTCATGTACTTATTTTTCCTCATTTACTTATTTTAAATAAACTTAAATAAAATTTTAAATAAACTTAAACTTAAACATAAACTTACTTTATTTACTAATTTTATTATTTTACTCTGGACTGCTTTAGAATTTCATTTTACACCAAAACCATCCCAAAAAGAGAGAAAACAAAAAAAACACATAAACAACTTTAATTTCTATGCTGACAGACGTTGAATTTACCAAGAATTTTGTTTTAATGCAAAGGAATTCAGCAAACCTGAGGATAGCTCAGGTCACTCTGCTGTTGCCATAACTGAGACTTATCAAACCAGGTGCATACAGGTGTGATGAACTTCTGCTGCTCCCCGAGCCTGGACCTGAAGTCCTCCCAGGCCAGAGAAAAGGCTTCTGTCCCCTTGCGTTGTTCGTCCACTCCAGATGGAGACAAAACACTGAAGACAAAGTTACTTGGACAAAATGCACTTCTGAAAATAAAGGTTCTTTGAGTGACAGGATGGGAGAACCATGTTTGATTTGTTTGTAATAGAGATCTAGACAATAGTGGTTCTTCTATGGCAACGCTTAAAGAACCATCTTAATTTTAAGAGTGTAGGCCTAAGGTTCCAGATCTAATAGGGGTCATTCCCCCGATTGTAGTGTTGTGAAATTGTCCTGCACCTATAGGACACCTTCAGAACAACAGATGAACCCAAAACCTGAAGACAAGTGTAGGCCTAAGGTTCCAGATCTAATAGGGGTCATTCCCCCGATTGTAGGACACCTTCAGAACAACAGATGGAGACAAAACACTGAAGACAAAGTTACTTGGACAAAATGCACTTCTGAAAATAAAGGTTCTTTGAGTGATGGCATGGAAGAACCATGTTTGGTTGCGTAAAGAAGCATCTAAAGAACCTTCACTTGATTACCATTTTTCAATGGTTCTTCTAAGGCATCGCTCGCCTTTATTTTTATAAGCATAGGCCTGAGGTTCCAGATCCAATAGGGGTCATTCCCCCGATTGTAGTGCAGTGAAACTGTTAGCAAGGTTCCTAATCCACATGTAGCACATATTCAAACTTCTTTCCATAGTTTTCTTACTAACATAGAGTTCCTTTACCAGTCAATCTTCATGCAAAAACCATGTATCTCCAAAACAGCAACTTTACAGGAGAGGGAGAAAACCTTTGTAGCTTTCAGTGGAAGTCAGTGTACAAAGCATTTCTATTGGTCCATTCATCAAGACATTTTGACACAACGTAGACTGACCACTTCTGACAGTGTCAAAATCTGATCTCAGAAGTTGGAGCATGCTACCGATCTACATGAAGACTTGATTAATAAGATAACTGACAAGATCCGGGTAGCTTATCATTAGTGTAAGCACAGTTACTGTCACAGTAAGTCATTTGGACAAGGCAGGCCTATTATAATTCCTAATAGGGATAATTCCTCCACTGTGTTGGAAAATGAGCTCAAAATAAGAGCAAAACCCACAGAAAGCTGTTTAGTCTTTCTAATGTATTTCTATTTCTAAGTTGAGCAACCAAACTTATGATAATTCTCCTCTTCAGTTGTCTTTTACGTGATGCTTGGCATTAAAACAGCTCTTGGTTTTAACGTTGCCTGTCTTATGTTCAAAAATCATTATAAATAAACACCATATCAGCCATAAAATTAAAACCGCTGACAGGTAAAGTGAATAACATTAAATACCTGATAACAGTGGCACGAATTACACATTAGACAGCAAATGAACTGCCAGTTCTTAAAGCTGATGTGTTGGAAGCAGGGAAAACAGGCAAGCATAAGAATCTGAGCCACTTTGACAAGAGCCAGATTGTGATGACTAGATGGGCAGATTGTCACATTGTCAATGTTGTTACATAAAACATTAATTAAACATGTGACTCAAATAATAGGGCAAATATTTCTACAAAGCTTTGGACTGGATTGCTGTTATTGGTTTCCGCAAAAGGCTCAGGAAAACCAATTCCCTCAGTGTGCCCTAAGAGCAGCCTGTCCATCTCCGGCTCACCAGGTAAACCTGCATTTATTGATCTCGTGCCTGGAGAGCAGGGTATGAGTTTTTTCTGCGGGCGCTGGGTACAGCCTGCCCAAACCCCTCAGGCTGAAAAAACCCTGCTTTCACCAGCTGGTGGAAAGAGAATGAGAGAGAGGAGGCACACATCAGAGGCTGCAGACACAAAACACCCGCCTGCACCAACCAGCTGGCCAGCCAAGTCTGTGTGTGGCACATTCTTTTTCCTGAACCAGTCCCAACCGTCATCTGTGGACATACAACTCAACAGTCTAACTGCGTTCTGCTATCATAAGTCTTATTCAGATTTGATCTGTAATGACATTTTTTTATGTATCTTCAATAAGACTCTCACACCTGCAGTAAAATCACATCAGGACCAGGGAGCTTCTACTAGTAGTATGTTTTCATGCACATAATCTGGCCTAAATGTTAGAGAAGCAGTTTTGATCCCCAGCTGAGAAAGCTAGCTGAGAAAGGCCAGTCTCCCTCCACCCATCCTCACCCTCTTCTATAGAGGGACCATAGAGAGCATCCTGAGCAGCTGCATCACTGCCTGGTTTGGGACCTGCACAGCCTCTGACCGCAAGACCCTCCAACGCATTGTGAGGACAGCTGAGAGGATCATCGGTGTCTCTCTCCCCTCCGTCATGGACATTTACACCACCCGCTGCATCCGCAAAGCAACCAGCATTGTGGACGACTCCACCCACCCTTCACACAGTCTGTTCTCCCTCCTGCCATCAGGAAGAAGGTACTGCAGCATCCGGTCCAACACGACCAGACTCTGCAATAGTTTCTTCCCCCAAGCCATCAGACTTCTCAACTCCAGAGACTGAACTGATGTTTTTTCCTGTTCCATGCACACACACACACTCTCTGCACTTGTATTGTGTTGCACTTGTGTTTTGTATGCACTGTCTATGTTGCACCATGGTCCTGGAGGAACGTTGTTTCGTTTTACTGTGTACTGTGTATATACTTGAAATGACAATAAAAACCCACTTGACTTGACTTGACTTGACAGCCTTCTCCATGTTATCCTTCTAAAAATGATTAATATGGGAGTGGCTTCTCGATTTACGCACTGCCCCCACCTCCAAAAAAGTGACGATATCCAACCTTATAACCTATTTGTAGTAATAATGAAATTTTAGTGTGTAAATTAGCAGCTACATGTTCATAAGGTATATGTAGGCTGTAGGCTATAGGCCATGCTACACAATGACATGGCTAAAGCTGCCAGCAGTGTTGCACCTCTGGGGAGTCCTTTCCCTTAAATTCTGGATTTGACTGAGGGTTGCCACAGAATTGAACTACCCAAGATATCTCTGTCATGCACAATGACACTAAATCCCTCCTCAAGAGCCTCCATAAGCGAGAAGTTAGTTAGTTAGTTAGTTAGTTAGTTCGTTCATTTTGGGATGGGCTTATATAAGCAACTTTGTTTTATTGTTTTTAAGTCTAATATTACAGTATAATTTGCCAAAACCTGAAATATTGCAATATGCCCCATATTATAAAGAAAATGTTCATTAGATTAGAAGTAAAGACATGTAATACAAGGAGAGGACTTTCCCAGCCACTATGAAAGCACCGCCAACTGCTCTCACCCCAAACCTAGTTACTGACATGACATGTGTCAGTCCGAGTATCCGTGCCAGGATAGCTGCCATGAGCGACTGTCAAGAGTGCTTATGACACCTGTTATAACAAGCAGCTTCATTCTTAAGGTAGGAGATCCATCATGTCTTCCTGAAACTGACAGACTTTTTATTCTCAACATACTGTACAGTACTGGTCTCGTGCTTCAACTGTAAAAATGCTGAATGAGACACTGGGAAAAGCCACACAAGCAACAGCAACCATGCAGAAGAGACAAATTAGTGAGAGAGTGAGTGAGAGAGGTAGACGACACACGGGGAGGGTGAGGAGAGATGAGCGTGAGAGAGCGAGAGAGCGCGAGAGAGAGAGAGAGTGGAAAATGAGCAAGCCCATGCTGTCAGAGGGAGAAAAGCCTCAGTGTGGTGCTCTCTCTGTCTCTCTTCACTTGGACCATCATTACTCCAGACTCTTATCCACTATGAGGATTTTTTAAAAAATCAAAAAAAAAAAAAAATCAATCAAACAACCTTTGGAAACTTTGTTCATGTCAGATTCTGTGAAGCCACTTCATCTTTTCTGTAAGTATGCCTGTATGTCTGCACCTGTCTCCTCAACCGTCTGGCAGAGCTGCGAGTGTATTATGTGTGTGAGTCCGGCCACACACATTTCTCCATTCGTTGGGCTTATGCACGCTCCCCCAGTCTCCTTGCTCCAGCGCTCCGGCAGCTTTCCACCTCGGATGGACACAATCCCGCTCTCTCCTGTTCTTCTCATCTCTCCTGTTGGAGTGTGGCTGTCGCTACTTTGTCCCGGAGCCCCCCCTGGCCTCCATGAGTGCAACTGAGGACACCCGGTTTGTCCCTGGAAGGTAAGTTGGAAGCTTGCCCTGAAGCCGTAATCATAGCTCACAGGAACTAGAACCTTCAACACTGTTACTGTTACATATTTTGAGGAAGTTCTGGAGTCAAGAACTAGTTATATATGATGCTCCTGCGCTGGTTTTGGAGAAGAAGGTGTGTTAACATATTTTAGGACAGGTTCTGGAGTATCCAGAGGTTTCTAGCATATCAATTTTGGAAGATGGTAATTCTGCAACTAGTTCTGGAGAAGATAATAAGTCACCATATTGTAGCACAGATTTTGGAGTAACCAGAGGCATGTTTTGCCAGCAGCATGCCTACACATGTTTTGATGCAGAGGGGAAGTTACCTTATCTCTTATCTCCATTTTTGCCCCCCCCCCCCCCCATCATTTCTAGTACAAGTTTGGGAGTAAGCGGATGTTCCTAATACAGGTTTAGGGTTGGCAGATGTTTCTAGTACAGGGTTTGGAGTAAGCGGATGTTACTAATACAGGTTTAGAGTAGGCAGATGTTTCTAGTACAGGGTTTGGAGTAAGTGGATGTTCCTAATTCAGGTTTTAGGGTTGGCAGATGTTTCTAGTACAGGGTTTGGAGTAAGCGGATGTTCCTAATACAGGTTTAGGGTTGGCAGATGTTTCTAGTACAGGTTTAGGGTTGGCAGATGTTTCTAGTACAGGGTTTGGAGTAAGTCGAGGTTCACAGTAGATGTTCTGGAGTAAGAAGATGTTTCTAGTACAGGGTTTGGAGTAAGTGGATGTTCCTAATACAGGTTTTAGAGTAGGCAGATGTTTCTAGTACAGGTTTTGGATTAGACAGAGGTTCATGGTACAGGCTTTGGAATAAGTAGAGATTCACAGTACATGTTCTGAAGTAAGCAGATGTTTCCAGTACAGGTTTTGGAGTAAGCGGATGTTCCTAATACAGGTTTAAGGCTTGGCAGATGTTTCTAGTACAGGTTTTGGAGTAAGCGGATGTTCCTAATACAGGTTTTAGAGTAGGCAGATGTTTCTAGTACAGGTTTTGGATTAGACAGAGGTTCATGGTACAGGCTTTGGAATAAGTAGAGGTTCACAGTACATGTTCTGGAGTAAGCAGATGTTTCTAGTACAGGTTTTGGAGTAAGCGGATGTTCCTAATACAGGTTTAAGGGTTGACAGATGTTTCTAGTACATGGTTTGGAGTAAGCAGATGTTCCTAATACAGGTTTTAGGGTCTGCAGATGTTTCTAGTACAGGGTTTGGATTAGACAGAGGTTCATGGTACAGGCTTTGGAATAAGTAGAAGGTCAGAGTACATGTTCTGTAGTAAGCAGATGTTCCTAATACCATTTTTTTTTAGAATAGGAAGATGCTTGCAGTACATGTTTTGGAGGTAGAGATTCATAGTACATGTTTTGGAGCAGGCAAAGGTTCCTAGTAAAGGCTATGGAGTAGGCAGATGTTCTTAAAGAGTTTGGAGCAGAGTACCATATTCTAGTTACCAGGGTTTTTTTAGTACACATTTTGGAGCAAATTCCAGGACAGGTTTTGAAGCACGGGAACAGTTGTACTGTATTATAGCACTGAGTCTGAGACAGAGGAATGTCTAAAATATTGTATACTATATTCCAGGCATGAAAGGATCTTGCCTTGGACGAATGGTTCTAGGAAACATCTCTAATTGGTATAGAAGCTTTACATTTTATGGAGAGTCTTCAGTGTTTCGGAGGTTCTTCACACTTGCACATCATTTACAATAACAGCTCTTGAAAAGCTCTTTGGTTTTATGTTTTAAGACTGCAGAGGTCCTAGAGCAGTGAACAAGGCTTTAGGTATCAGGGATCCAGATGTGGACAAGGGTTGTGGGACCTTCGAGAACTGATTTTGCTGATGCTTGCATTCGTCACTATTCTTTGCTATCTGTCGTCCTGAGACGAAACAAGATACAGAGGACAACATGCCCTCTTCGTCCTCTTCGTTTGCTTTCCCTTGAATGGTGCTTTGGCTCAAAGTAAGATAAAGGGAGTGTGTGTATGTGTGTGTGTGTGTGTGTGTGTGTGTGTGTGTGCACATATACTGACCTACTTTCTCAGCATCACATTTTTGAAGGAAAACTCGCTGAAGAAACGCCCTAGCCGGAAAGCTTGACCTGAGCAGGAACCTCACATCCGGGCTGAGTCCTCTTGACAACTGTGACAACTGTTGGGCTTTGGTCTCAATTTGCTTTTTGGTGCAATGACTTGCACATGCCACATCCTCTCAATTGGATGGACATGCTGGCTTGCAGCCTAGACATGGAGGCATAACTAATGCTCGATAAATTCAGCCTGCCTTTAAAAACTGCACCCCTTAAAAACAAATGACCATATTTGTACCCTCTATTTCTTTTACCCTTTCTTACAGCAAACTTTATTGTGCCAGTAATCCAGAAAAACACGGATTCAGAGTTTTATGCCACTGAGCATGAGGATGCGCACGAGACATACTGTATACATCAACAGAAAAAAGGCCTCTTTAGCTTCCAGCTGTTAACACGTTTGAAACATCAGGAGGTATCCTCATTACGGCACAGGGACATTTTCCTAGTAAACCCATAACAGACAATTACTTGGTCATTAGAGCTCTAATCAGCAACAATGTCTGCAAATGAAACTCCTCAAAAATAACAAATGAAGCCACTGATGTAAGAACTGATGTTTTTTTCTTGGCCCAGCAAAATCTGTTGCAGTCCTGAGGGGCTGGAGAAAAGCCGGACTAACGTCATTCCAAGCTAAACGACAGTGAATGTGGACCAGAGCTCAGACAGCCCGAAATTCGTCCTTCTGATTCAACAAACCATTTAATTTTCCTGTCATTATCCAGAGGAGAGAGCTAGAGGAACACTAATGCTTTTAGGCAGGGTAATTTCTGAGCTGGTGATTAGTTTGGTATTTGTCATATCCAGTGTGTAAACTCATCAATTATGCAGCAAATCCGGCGCATATTTACTCAACAGGCACAACAGTTTTCCAGTGCCTGCTTCATCACATTAAATGCTGACACAGTATTTCTTGAAAGTATGTGATATTTTATGGATACTGATCAGTGACACTGAATCCACTCATTATGGGTGCCATTAAAGCTGGTAAGTGCCATGACCTCAACAATTTGAGTGAGTCTTGCTTGCAGTTTACTACAGCTGCCGTGATGCTGCAGTATTTAGCTTTTAAATGAGGGGTCAGACACAAAAGGCACAGAGGGCCTGGCTACCACGCTGTTGGCAGTATATACCTCAGTGTCAGATTTTGCTGACCTGTTAACTTTGTATTTTCCAACACTGGCAGACAGGAGCCTGGTGCTCAATCCATTTTTTTTGTTAATGGCGACAACCTAGCCAACAGGCTGCAGTTACAGTCTTTGAAGTGTTTTAGTTATTTTGAGACTACTTGACATGTTTTAAGACCAACTGGTGGGATACTAGGTTACCTTGTTAGCAACTTGTATTAGTCTTGTAGATCCACGGCAAAACTAAAGAAGCAATTGGTGACACCACCAACAAACAACATAGCCGACAGGCTGCAAGTGCACCTTTGCAATAGCTTCTAAATACATATTTCCAGGTATATGCTCGTTATTAAAGACTATTGCCATTGTTTTGAGACTCAGAACCAAAGAAGCGAACTTCAGACATCAAATGTGAAAAAGACTCGGTTGATTAATTACATTTGGAGGCAAAGGAAGAATTGTGTAAATGTGATTTTTGCCTGAGCCAGCGCTTTAACATCTTTCCATCGTTTCCAAAGGGAAATGATGCTCCCTTAGGTCTACTTCCAATCCAGTAGATCATCCAGAATGTTTTAATGAGACCACACCACACTGCAGAGCAAGCACTGCGGGCATTAGCTATCCTGATTTGACAAATTACTTTAACCTCTTCTACTTCTTCATCAGAATCCATCTGTTGACATCGTATGTGGCTGCAGCCAAATGACCCTGGTAATATTAGCGGCGTAAGAAAAGAACTACCCTGGAGACTTGTTTGTGCATGTATTGGAAATGGATGCTAATGCCTTTGGCTGCCCTGGCAGGTTATTAATCCTGTAGGCTGTGACCAGGGGAAAGCCCTACTGTCGCCAGCGAGCAGCACTGTCAAATGCTGTCAGTGTACATGTTCATCCCATTTGCAGATGAGGTGATGAAACAGGAGAGGAGCGAAAGTTGCAATCTTACAATTTAGCAATATAATAATAATAATAAAATGTAATGTTACATTTCTCAAGGCAGATCTTAGTCACGAGTTGATGGAGAGAACGTGGCAAAGTAAGAGCCTGAATGTGTGTTTTATATAAGAGACCAGAAGTGACTGGATGAGTCATGTCACCCTGACCAGGAAACCAAGCAAGAGATTTGGAGCACACTCAGAGATCAAATATCCTACCGTATCTCATATAGAGGAAAAATGTCAAGGCTTTATAGAACCTTATTCCATTGAAGGTGCCCTGCAATAAAAAGTAGAATTTAATGGTTTTGGAGTAACCAAAGATTTTAGTACATGTAAGTGACAAACAGTCTTGTGTCCTCTTTCAAGGGAATCAGGCCGATTCCAAAACCCCAAAACTGTGATGTAACAGTCTTGACTCATGTCCCAAGAATTGACATACACCCAGACCACTAGTAAAACGCAAAGTCTGCATCTGGAGAATACAGAAGTGATAGCGAAAAGGCTCATGCCTTTGGCAAACCGCACACTGAGCTGATTGGACACTCAGAGGACCCAGAGAGGACAGCAACATTATCTGGTAAGATCATTACAATCTCTTTGTTACAGTGCTATAAACAAGCTAAGCTATTCTACATAGCTACTGTAAGCCCCATCACAATGACATAAATCCGCCAGTAAATGCAGAGTTCATAATTTTTTCATGGGCCCACCAAGTGTGTTTTATTTTGAGGAAAAATAACAGGGTGGTAAATAGGCTTGTAAAAACATCTGTGGGCTTTTTTCACCCAAGCCAAAGTCCTTGTGAGTCATAAAATATGTACAGGAGCTCCTTGTGAATCGTGTAAATGTTTCTTGGGGTGCAATTTAATCGTATATGTATGAATTCATACTATCATAGAAATCTGTCAGCAGATTAAAGAGCCTACAGTAGCCTACAGTATGATACCACTGTGGAACACAAGAATGAAGCCCCTAGAAATTACACCAATTTCTTCAGCAGTGGCAGCCAGCACTGAGGGACCAATTGTGCTTGACCCTCAAGCCATTAACGCCACAGTAAATGAGAAGTGAGGAGTAAATGAGGGAGCATTTGTAGCATTTGTAGCTCCTGAAGTCCAAAAAATGATCCTAAAGCTTAGCAAGTTCTGACATGTGTGGACATTTCTGATAAGTTCCTAGTCCACCTGTCAAGGCAAGTAGGAGTGGGACACAAGTTTACTAAATGGAAGCATTTTATTATTATTTTTTTTTAATACATGCCACTTACAACTGTGCAAATGGCTTAACCATTTGGGATTTATGACATTGTGCAAGCATACTTTTAGGCCTAGCACCCCTCTGAGGACTCTCTTCACCATTGCTCTGATTTATCATCAGGGGCAGGCCCTAACTGAATATACACTGATAAAGGTATAATATCTTAAAGGAACCTTTGGTGGTTCTTCGATTTGAAACTGTGGAGAAACCTCTTAAGGTGTTTTGAGGAACCTTCAAGGTAGGGTTTATAGAAGAAAAGGGTTCCTTGAAGGCTCCTCAAAGCACCTTAAAAGGCTTCTCCACAGTTTCAAATTGAAGAACTTCCAACATTCCTCAAAGATCTTATACTTTTAACAGTGTAGCATCATAGAGGAGTCCTATCTCCAAATGTCTGAGAAGGACACTGCATGTTTTAATGTTTTCTCTAGTTTAACACCACCACAACTCAGGAAGAGCTTGTTGGCTAATAAGGAAGATGAGATACCTTGGAGCAAGAAACTATATAATTATACTACAGGGGCACGCTGGACATCAGCCCTCCAGGTTGTGATTATGGTTGCCATTACCTCCCACCTTGGACAAATGTAGAGGCCAACCAGCACTGGATTGTTGTTGCGATTCAATTTAATTAAGTCAAATTGCTTAAGTTTGAAAGGGATGGGATTGGTTTTCCTATCTAGGCCCCAAATGCCAGAAAGGAAAATGGTTAAATGGGGGCTAAAATTGCTGTATGCGAGGGGCAGACAGACAGCGAAATCTCATGAGAGTCTGTCCTCAAACACAGCCAATGCAATTGGTCTCGAGGTCATTTACTGGACCTAGCACACACCCACAGCTCTAATGCTTCCTTAAGACCCCCCACTATATTGTAAGCGACCAGCAAAAGTGCTCTATCAATGTCCAAACATTGCTTTTAAAGCCAGCATGCGCTGGTTGCAATGCTCCATGTTAAGGAAATGAAATCATTGCTGACTGGAATTGTTTTTAAATGGAATCTCCGTCTTTAACCATCGTCTCAAACTGTCTCGGCCCTAAAGCAATTCTGTATGTACAGGCCCTCTTCTCTGCATGCGTCTTTCAGCATCGGAAAGAGGGATGCGAGCAGACGATTGCAATTTCTTGCCGACTGCTTTCAAAATGAATCCAGGCCCACGTCGGGGCTGCTTATCTGTTACCCCTCCTCAGCACCACAAAGACAGTTTCTCAGTGTCAGCATTCAGCAGCCCTGAAGGTCTTCATTGCATCACATTTATTTCATTTTCAAGCACTACAACACTTCAAAGTAAACTTCTTTTGAGAGATGCAATAGAAGAACCGCTATCGGGATGGAGTTCAGGCTGGTTTGTGGAGGGTTGGTGAAGCCTGCCCCAGCCTGGTAGCTTAGGTGAGTGTTGAAAGATGTGAAGGGGGGGGGGGGGGTAGTGGTGGGTGCAAAGATGTTTTGTCATGAAGTTGAGGTAGAACTGGAGGGTATGTATATGCTGAAAGAAGAGGAGTCCGGTTAATTGAGGTGTGGTCCATTTCCCAAAATGTTATAATTTCATAGCACCACTTTTTATGAGATCATGTGGGCCTATTGGAAACTGGAAATGAGGTCCGGTCAAATGATCTGTTCAGATTTGTGGTCAGATGAGACAAAAATGGGGCAAATAGGCCAAGATTTTAAATACTATGTGTAGCACAAACCTGAAACTGTCCATTTCTCAACAAATACTGTGAAACATGGGGGTGGCAGCATCACCTGTGGATGCTGTATCTCAGTGAGGACTGGACATCTTTTTTTAAAAGTGAAGGTGCAAAAAATGTCAGAAAAACATTAAAAAAAACTGAAGCTTGGGAGAAATGTCACTTCTCATAAGTCCAGAGCAACACAGGAATGGTTGAACAACAAAAAGATGAATGGTCTACAATGCAGATCTCAATTCAACCAAGGATCTGTGGCACTATTAGTAAATTGTGGCCCACAGACATCATCCAACCAAGCTGAACAACCTAGAGCAAGTCTGGCTGAAAACTCCACTGGAAGTACACTTTTGATCCCATAAAGAACGTTTAAGTTGAGTGGTTTCAGTTATTTTATGGAACCAGTCATTGAAATCAACTGATTATTAAGCTTTTTATGAGCTGGATCAGGTGTGCTGAGGCTGAAGTATGCACTGCACTGGGGTATCACTCTATTTAACCCATATATCTTCACCTCTCAACACTCTTCAGCCTATCAGTCATCTCTTGAACCGTGGAATGTATTTATTTTTTTATCAGCGTCCTCATTCTCTGGTTCCTCAGACACTGTGGGGTCAACGGCTTAAGTGTCAAGCACGATTGCTCCCTCAGTGCCTGCTGCCACAGTTTCCTCTTTGATTTACTTTGATCTGAAGAAATTGGTGTAATTTTTAGGGCTTCGTTCTTTTGTTGCATATCAGTCTCTAACAGTAGGCTAAAAGCTATCAGGGTTACAGTGCCTTAAATCTCTTCCCAGCTTCCTATGATAGTTTATCATGGGCAGATCATTGCTATAGAGTGCATTATTGAGTAAAGTTAAATTTGATGTGTAAATAGTAAATATGTGACTTTGGTTGGGGGGAAGTGCTCAGATGTAGTTTTATAAGCCTATTTAGAGGCTCAGTCTTTTAGAGGTGCTCTTGTGCGGGATAACAGCATCAGTGAGCCTCAGTCAGCCTAGCGGTAGCTTTTAGCCACTTCAGAGGCGCCCTTGAGCTTGATAACATTGGCGCTTGCTTCAGTCGGCTTAGTGTTAGCTTTTAGAAGATCCAGAGGCGCCCTTGAGCTTGATAATATTGGTGCTAGCTTCAGTCGGCTTATCGTTAGCTTTTAGCAGATCCAGAGGCGTCCTCACGCTTGATAATATTGGTGCTAGCTTTAGTCGGCTTAGTGTTAGCTTTTAGCAGATCCAGAGGCGTCCTCACGCTTGATAATATTGGTGCTAGCTTTAGTCGGCTTAGTGTTAGCTTTTAGCAGATCCAGAGGCGTCCTCACGCTTGATAATATTGGCGTTTGCTTTAGTCGGCTTAGCGTTAGCTTTTAGCAGATCCAGAGGCGCCCTTGAGCTTGATAACATTGGCGCTAGCTTCAGTCGGCTTAGCGTTAGCTTTTAGCAGATCCAGAGGCCCCCTTGAGCTTGATAATATTGGTGCTAGCTTCAGTCGGCTTATCGTTAGCTTTTAGCAGATCCAGAGGCGTCCTCACGCTTGATAATATTGGTGCTAGCTTTAGTCGGCTTAGCGTTAGCTTTTAGCAGATCCAGAGGTGTCCTCGCGCTTGATAACATTGGCGCTTACTTCAGTCGGCTTAGCGTTAGCTTTTAGCCACTTCAGAGGCGCCCTCATACTTGATAATATTGGCGCTAGCTTCAGTCGGCTTAGCGTTAGCTTTTAGCAGATCCAGAGGCGCCCTTGAGCTTGATAATATTGGCGCTAGCTTCAGTCGGCTTAGCGTTAGCTTTTAGCAGATCCAGAGGCGCCCTTGAGCTTGATAATATTGGCGTTTGCTTTAGTCGGCTTAGCGTTAGCTTTTAGCAGATCCAGAGGCGCCATTGAGCTTGATAACATTGGCGCTAGCTTCAGTCGGCTTAGCGTTAGCTTTTAGCAGATCCAGAGGCGCCCTTGAGCTTGATAACATTGGCGCTAGCTTCAGTCGGCTTAGCGTTAGCTTTTAGCAGATCCAGAGGCGTCCTCACGCTTGATAACATTGGTGCTAGCTTCAGTCGGCTTAGCGTTAGCTTTTAGCAGATCCAGAGGCGTCCTCACGCTTGATAACATTGGCGCTAGCTTCAGTCGGCTTAGCGTTAGCTTTTAGCAGATCCAGAGGCGCCCTTGAGCTTGATAATATTGGCGCTTGCTTTTAGCAGTTCTTTGATGTATACCTATTAAGTACAATGTTGGTTGGGGCTGGCCGGTTGTTTTTTTTACCTCCCTGTTATTTTATCTCACACACTGATTTTCCTTTTGTGGCAGGCTCATGGGTAAAAAGTGGCAAAGGACAAATGAATGACTCTCATTTGAAAATGAGATCATCTTAATGTCAGGCACGATGCAGATTCACTCCCCACTCCTACTTGATTTTACAACTGCGGCCCCTTCTGCCTCCGCTTCGCCGCGCTCTCCCGCTGCCTCAAAAATCGGCAGATCTGGGATCGAAGGGGAGCTCTGGGAAATTAGCATGCGGCCCCACTGTTTATTATCGCGCCACTGTGCTCCCGCACAGTTTATGTGGAAATAGTGATGAGATTAAAGTAAGATTAGCTAAGCTAGAAAGGATTAAGAAGATAGGAGGCCAGGAAATGATCTGTCCTTCCAGATTCAGGATATGAATCGAGTGTCTGTTTGTGAGAAGGTCTTTATTTAATACTAATGACCTTAAAATTCAGACAATGGCGACCTTTAAGGGGATTATAATGAAAGACAGATGGCCAAAAAAAAAGAAAGCATGTATAATAAAACAGATGGGGTAATGCAGGGAGAAGGACAAGGCGAGATGAGGGGATGGAGATGAAAAAAGAAAAAGAAAAAGAAAAAAAAACAGGGAGAAATGAAGTGAGACAGGGACATGACCAGAAAGCCAGCGTTTGTTTTTCTTCATGTAGATTTTGTTTCCCTGGCTTTCGCGATCTCTGATGACTAACTAAAAGTGAATAACTCCGATTGTGTGTGAGTGTGTGTGTGTGAGTGTGTGTGTGTGTGTGTGTGTGTGTGTGTGTTTGTTTATCGACAGACTTGAGTGTGATGGCGTGAATATGAATATGATTGGACTGTTAACTCTAAACAAACCAGCGTTAGCTGTTTTTCTTGGGCATAGTGGACCAAACAACTGGACACTAGTCAGAAAAGTCTGTATGTCCAGACTGAAGTGTTTAACAGTGTTACACAACCTGACCTTTTTACAACCGAGAGTGAAATATCCAAATGAAACGATTCGAACACAATTGATGAATTACATAAACCTCTGCAATGTGTTGACCTTGAACACCCCTTCTGGCTCAATGACAGGCTTTAGCTTCACAGTGGCTTTAAAGTGCTATAAATGGGAGGATGGAGCTTTGTTTTTCAAGAGTGATCACAGATCACAGAGGCATGCCAGGATAAGAAGCCGGATATTCTAGGAAAATAAGAAATGCCGAGGATCCGAAGCCTCAGCATGACAGTTCAATCGCAATCCATAATCATCAGAATCAGACGTTTGGTCAGATGATATATCTATAAATATGGAGACTGTTTATGCAGGTCAATTCTGAGAGTCAGATTCCTCAGCGTCCAATAAAGACCAAAGTGAATGAAGTGCCATTGTTTTGCAGTATTTTGACAGTTACATTTCCACTTAAAGGGGAATTCTGACAGTTTAAAGCTGCATAATTAAACTGCTGGGATGTTAACAAAGTCATTCTGGGTGCTTTGGTGTGAAATGCTCTGTTCTAGAGAAACGTATAGAGTCATAGTGGTGGTAAATGGGACCAGGTGTCTGAATAGTGTAAAGGCTCCCTGATAGGAAGTCATTTTATGAGAAGGTTTGAATACAGTTTTAAAAAAATTTGGATTAAAATGTGAAAAAAACTCATTCAGGAGCTATAACTTATTCAAATGAAATAGTTTTCAAATTTTTTTTAGCTTTTGTCCAATTTACCACTGTTTTTATTTCATCAACATTATGTAATGTTAGAGTATTTTTTATCAGCTAAGGATGGTTTCTAGCACAATGTTGAAATGCATTTCAAGAGTGTTTAAACATTTTCTAAAAGTCCTAGACTGAAAATCCAAGACCTATCCTGACTGAAAGATTCATACCAGGTTATTTTTATTATTAATTAATTAATGTATTTATTTATTGATTGTAATCTGAAAAGCTTATTTCCAATATGCATTTGCAGTAACACCAACTATATTACATTAAAATGTAGCTTAAATGAATTACTTTTAGCCAAGCATGAGTGTGTACATGAATCTTAGGCTTATTAGGCTTATTCTGTATGATTATGCACTCATATATATATATATTTTTCTAATGTCATTTGCTTTTATTAGGCGTCCAAGCAAAGTGTGGAAACCCGTTACTTGTTAGGGGTTTTCTTCTTCTTCTCCGGTAAAATGAAGTGCCCAGACCAAACCGCGATGTTGTACGGACATGAAACTTGGTCAACAGGTAATAGTCCCTCCCACTACTCACTACCCAATTGGCCTGATGGTGGCGCTATAGTGCATAGTCAAACTTCAAGGTTTGTATCTCCTACCCCATATGATGTAGAGAGAATTTATTTTTTGCCCCTGATTACTTGTCTCATGCGCCTACAAAAAAAGCCTCAATAACCATATAGCCCCGCCCACTTCAATTTAAAGCTGTGTTGATGTGGCGCAGCAGATAACACCACTACCTGCGGTGCGCTGCCACACAATGTGGGTGACTGGGGTTCGATTCCTGGTCTGCGTGACTATGCTGTGCTACACCAATAAGAGTCCTTGGACAAGACTGCTAACACTGCGTTGGCCCACCTCTGTTTACATTATTGCCAGTGAATTATGTAGACATTATCAAAAGCTAGTGGAATTATCATCAGCAACCGGAGTTCGAGAGAGCACAATTGGCCATGCTCTCTCCCGGTGGGTCGACGGTGCTCTCCAGCACAGGCATCTGGGGCGGCAAAGGTGGGGACCCGACCCTTTCCTCCGAGCATGTTAACTGCCCAGCAATGCTGCATCGGCGGTTGGAAGTTGGAAAAGAGGCTGTGGCTGGCACCAAACTGGAAGAAAAAAGGGGAAATTCAACTATTCATGTTTAATTAAGACTGCTACTCAAAACCATGGATTCATATCACTTAACATTTAGCATAGCCCTTTATTCAGTGCCTCAAGCTCATTTAAGTAAAGCTGAAGAAAGGCTAAGTAAAGATATTTTGAGAGACAGCCGTGAAGATGGCCATAATAGTTCCAGCTCTGCATGGGCATGAATTAGCTTCAAGCCTCAGGGAGTTGGAAAGAGGCGCTGTTTGTAATATGCAACATGCTAATTCTAATTAGCCTAACCAGAAGGGCTATTATTGTTTCCTGCCTTTTCTGACAAAACCACTTCCAGCAGTAAGACCGGGTAAAGGCTTCCCACTTAATACCATACAATAAACACAGTCATAGCCCTGCTTTCATTAACCAGGATTGTCCAGGAATTCTCAACATAATAAAATATTATGTACTTATTTAATTCTTATTTTATTATAAAATCAGCGTTAAAATCATGTCTGAGAGAAGGAACCTCAAGAAACTTGGGCTGATAAGACCCGAAGCCATCCGCTAAATAGTAATTTAATCAAATCAGGAGATGCTTAGAGATGCCCACCCCTAGTACACATGCAACGTTTACCTGTGCTCGATGTGCTTGATCAAGTAGTCCGATATGCCGAGGCTCCACCTCACAATTTAATGCATCTGCTGTAACATTTTGGCCAGAAAAGACAGAGGTCTTGCAGAATGAGCTGTTTTGTGGCATGTGGAGTACCAGCTGCCTGATGTATATCCCACCTTTTGACAAGTACCAATGCAAGGAGATAATTCATGTTATTTACTTCACCTGTCAGTGGATTATTTTTATACATATTGATATTTGCTACATTATCATCTGCTGTGTGAGAATGTTGAAGTTATCAGTGGGAAATGAACTCCAGTACAGCAGCAACCAAGTATGAAACCACACTGTCACAAGACTTACTGTATTATCGCTGCTATTTAGGTCAGCAATAAATCCATTCAGACTTATCTATCTTCTTCTCTGACAGAATGTTACACCACACATCTCTCAGCATATTTGGTACATCCATCAAAAAAAAAAAAAAAAAAAAAGCAATGCATAAATGTGTAAAAAATTGGAATATTGTGATTGAACTATATATATATATATATATATATATATATATATATATATATATATATACATATTAAAGTACACTTAAGTAAAGCTAAGTAAAATAGAAACACTAAGTTAAAGATTACAGTACAGTATGGTTGCATGTGCAAGTTGTGCGATGTGATGGCTTGTGGATAGAAACTGTTCGTCAGTCTGGCTGTCCTGGACTCTTGTAGCGTTGGCCCGATGGGTTGAGTGTGTGTACTGTCCCTGATAATTCTGTGGGCCCTCCTGATGACCCTGGAACAGAGTCTGTCAGCCAGTCACTAAGCTAAATTGCCACTTCTAGGCCGGCCCAGCAAGTATCTGGACTGTTGCTAAAAGTCGGGTCTATACAAGGAAACATATTTCATTGAACTGTCTAGAGGAGTGGGAGCATCTGGTCAAGGTGCAACTTAAGGGAAATTTAGGGACATTTAACCAAATATTAATGCGCTTTATGTATATGTTTGAACCTGTATATATCATTTTGAGTTCAGAAAACCCAAATGGATTCAATTATTAATGGACAATCATTAAGTATAGACAATAAAAGTATGGACCAACCATTTACATTTCAAAATCAGCTCCAGCAGTTCAAAATGCCACCTTCAGGATGCCTTTTTACCCTTGGTAGGTGGCACACAATCCTGCGCTGAATTAAACCTCAAACCCACTGTAAAACTGTGGGCCTCAGTGCCAGTTCAGACAGGCATTATATTCTTCGCATGGTGGATAGGAGAGGAGTGAGCCGTGCAAATAAACTTCCCTCGGCACACTCCATGAGGGCAGATCAAATCAGCTCCAGACTGTTACTCAGGCGCATGATCATCTGTGCTCTGCCCTGCATACCCCAGCAGTCAGCCGGGACCCAACCTGCCACTGTCATTTCTTTTTTTCTCAATTTGAGATTGCTGTAAGACTCTACAATCTACAGATTTACTAATCTTACCTCAACCTGATGCAAGATCTGAAGCTGGAGCTTGATTGTAAAACAGCCCTTTACACTGGCCTGCTAGAAAAAAGAACAGCACATTGGGCTTTAATAGTGCACTTTCCCACTGAATCTCCTCAGAAATATCTCCTGAAAAATGTCTGGAATAAAAGGTGGCCTCAGACTTCTTTTTTTCACAGTACATTAAAGTACATTAAAATTTAAGAGCCGCAGTGTTTGCCTCACTTGCCTTCACTTACCACCAAAGCGACCCTGTTCGTTCAATATGCAATTTGCAATGCTAAAGCCTATTGACCGCTGTGTTTAAATGGCTAAGCCATTTGTGGCTGAAACCGTAGATGAAAGGGTGGAGGGGGCGGCAAAGTGAAGGAAATAAACAGGCGAGGCTTTAATGTATTGGGAATTTCTGTGAGCAGGTGTGTCATGCGTGTGCTGCCATCTTCAATTGTCCTTCTGTGGAGAGCAATGGAGGCGGCAGTGATCAGGATGAATATGGTAGGGTTGCGTGGTCAGGCTTTGGATTGATGAACTGCATGACAGGCTGAGATTTTATCACAGGAACGAGGTGGAGGGCGTTCACAAGAGCGAGGCAGAGATTGGAAAGTGTCTGAGAGAGGTGTCTGCTTTGGTAACTGAAAGATGATAGTCCTGATGTTTTTCCTGCTCCACAGAACGGAGAGTGGAGAAGAAAGGAAAGGACCAAAATTCTAGAAAGCAGATATGGATAGATAATGAGAAATGCAATCTTACTGCAGTCAAAACACTGGACTGACATCTGGGATTGGTTGGCTTCAGACTGTATTATCAATGACTTAAACTGCTAGAAAAGTTGTGCATAATGTGATAAACTGATCCTGTGCACTTCACTTGAGCAGTGGCAAAGTGTTAAATAGAGAGTTGGCTAACCGACTATTGATTAGAAACTAAAGCAGTGGTGGGGGGGTGTTAAAGATGAAGCTCCACGCGGGACAACACACATTTAACAGCAACATATCAAATGTTCAAACTCAAAAACGTCCCAAAACACAAAATCACCTTCGTAATCTTTCCCTCAGACGTTATTCATGTGCTCCAAACTTTTTCTTCTTCGCGCCCACGTCCTTAGTCATGTGGAGTCCCAAAAAGTCTTCAAATATTTCTTTATGTGTGCTCAATTCTATGGTCATGCTGACAATCCTCAAATTTCTATGCAATGTTTCTGCAACATTCTGAGTATAACACACACAATATTGGGCTGCAAATATTATTTTAATTGAGTGAAGTTCAATTAAGTTCTTTTCATTTTAATGAGCAATAATTACTGGACTCGAGAATCATTGTGCACCATGACCTTGATGAAAAGCTGGATGTGGGTCGAGTTGACATATCGGGACATGTATGTCCTTAGTATTGACTTCAAGTGTTCATCTGCTACATTTCAGTTCAAAGTTCCTGTTCAAAAATAAAGAAGCAAACATTTGGAAGACAAAACCAATTTTCTGGCTGACTTGGCTGATCTGGGGTAAGTGTAAAATTTAGTAAATTTAACATCACTAACAAAATATTTTCTGAAATAGTATTAGGTTTAGAGTTAAGGACCAAGGTTAGAGCTAGGCTTAGGTTTTGGGTTGAACATGAGGTTAAAAGTTGGGGAAATTAAGGTACATTTCATAGATATTTATGGAAAACATTTACATTTACGGCATTTAGCAGACGCTCTTCTCCAGAGCAACTTACAAAAGTGCTTTGCTATTTCCCAAGAAAAACCTCAGCTAGTTTGAATAGACTAATAATTCAAGTTTAGACACTATTAGTCACTACAAGTCAGTAAGGTGAGCACTCTGCTATTCGCCCAAGTACTTTCTGAAGAGTAGGGTCTTCAGTCTGGGTTTGACACCCAGGAGAAGTTCGTTCCACCACTTCGGTGCCAGGACTGAAAAAAGCCTGGGTGCTTGTCTTCTGTGGATTTTGAGGGATGGCAGGTCGAGCCGAGCCGTACTTGAAGCTTGAAGGACTCTTGGTGCAGATCGGCTTTTGACCATTGCCATCAAGTACAAAGGGGCTGGTCCATTCTGGGCTTTTTAGGCCAGTGTCAGGGTTTTGAATCTGATTCGGGCAGCAGCTACAGGAAGCCAGTGAAGAAAACGCAGCAGTGGAGTGACATGGAGGAAACAGCTATGCAGCATAGGAAATTATCACCAAATGAAGAAATCTTTACTGGGTGTAGAAACTTGTACATTATGAGGTTCTTCAAACTCATCTCACATTTACAAAAAATGTCTTTGTTAAAAGGTTGTTTTAAATAAATAGAATTATTGAGACTGACCCTTGGTCATGCTGCCTGCCATCAGCAGCCAGAGCCTGAGAGAGCACAATTGACCTTGCTCTGTCCAGGGGGGGGGGGGCAGATGACTTGCTCTCTCACTCCACTTTACCTCATTGATTACTGGCCGACACTAATGTCTGCTAGTCCATGCATCAGAGCCGGGTACCCAACGCTTTCCTCCAGACGAGTTGGTTGCCTGGTGATGTCGAATTGGTGGCAGCTGCTCATGTGTTGCATGTGTCGGAGGAGGCATGTGTCAGTTGTCGTGGAATTCTGTCAAAAAGCGATAAGGCAGACAAGAATATGCATTGAGTAGCAATGTTTTTATTGAGTCTGTTAGCAGTTCGAAACCACAGTCCAGACTGAGGTAAAAGCATTCAACATACATATTTATAGTATAGATTAGGAAGTTGAGAAAAGGGAGGAGGAGAGGGTGTGCGTGCCACACTGACGTCTGAAGAGATACATTGTTCAGGTCACTGTGACCCATAGATCAGAGTGCTGGCGCCTGAGAGGACACATTGTCTGGGTTGAGAGGTTACTAACAGGTCAAGATAGGCTGTAAATACATCAGGTGCACTCCCAATGCAGCTGTAATCTATGCTAGGAAAAACAACAGTGTTTCATGGAAAGAGAAGAGCGATTGAACATATGCCGTACAGGCAGTTGCAAGGCCAACACATGATTATAGTTAGCACACACTATCACAAGGCTAAGCATGATTACAATAAATAAGTGGATTTTAAATGAATCTATTATGAATCAACATAAAATTATAATGTGGTTATAATATAATTTTCCATAACACAGTCCTCACACTCCCAGTGTCGGGAGCATTACATGTGATAGAGGCGAATACTGATGAATGGGTTGGGAATGGGAATCCAAACTTGAGATGAAATTTTAATGCAAAAAATCTCTTGTTTATAATATTTCAATCTCACTGTTTGGGTTAATATTATGTATAAAATTCGACAAGTGAAACACGAAATGTGAACGGTAGCGAATGAGCTGACTGTGAGCAAACTGCACCACCCGTACTTAGTATTTAATGTGTGGCCTCGTCTGTTAATTACTGCTGGCTTGCTGCCAGCTGAACACAGCCTGCTCCTCATACAGCTGTGCATGTTTCTGCATCAAGTACCATCCATCACCGTCCCACCAAACCACTGAAAAAATCCTGTTAGAGTGCTGATGAATGGCATCCTCATGCTTCATCCTCTAAAAAGTCTCACCTGCTCATTCATTGTTTCTTCTGAAATCAAGGGTATTAAAAATGTTGCTCTACTGTCCTGGGAAGGCTTTCTACTAGACTAGATGTTGGATAATCACCACCCCCAGCTCATGGCTTTCTACTAGATTTTGGAGCACTGCTTCACCTCAACAGATCCCCAACTCCCCAACTCATCCAAAAAGTATCGGATGGAGCACCATAACCCCAGCGAACACTGTTCCACTGCTTCACAGCTAAATGATTGGTGTCTTTAGCTCATGCCTGGCATTAGGCAACAATACTGAACTGAACTGCCTGATCTGTTGACCATATAAATGTGTCTGAGAGACCGAAGTCAAGTAACTTCTGTTGGAGTCACAGAAAGTCTGAAATCCACCCGTTTTTGTGGTGTTTTTAGGTATAGTTATCTGGCAAAGCTTAGAAAAAAAGATTGTTAGCCGATTTAGGATGTAGCTTATTGCAGCAGTGTTTAGTAGTGTGGAGTTAAGGAGGATTATTTGGAGATTGAAATTAGCAGCTGCAGTATTTCTTACTAATTTACTAATCTAGAACGCCCTTCAGAGAGCTTCCAAAGTAAAACCACGAGGTTAAAATACACACCACGGACTTACTCTATAAACAGGTTTGCTACCCAATGCTCACATTTCTGATACATGTAACAGTTACTTTTTTTGTTAGAGTGACAGTTTTCCAGGTTTCTACAGTTTACTTGTTTAACCTGGTTGTAAAGCATGTCGTGACTCTTGCTTGTGTAATACTTTGTAGGGTAATTACAGTGTGGGGGCTTTTCCCAGCCTTATTCAACTCTGCTGAGCAGCCAGCAGCCTGTGAACAATCTGACCCTGCATGCTAGAAGTGACATGCTGCATGTGCCTTGTGGTCATCATTATTACATAACGTCCAGATGCACATACAGCAGGACATACTGTCTTATTTCTCATGTACAGTGCAGTTTGGCCGGGATTTTCTCAGAGGTGCACTTTTACATAAGTAAAATATACAGTCCTGAAAGGACTATTTTAGGACACCCCATAAAACATTTGTCTTTTTAACATATTTAAACATGCAGACATTGTCACTTTAACAACATTGAGAGATGGAGGTAAAAAAAACTAAACTGTGAGACGCAGACACTATGTGTGTTTGAATCCTGGGTCATGCTGCTTTGCCATTAGCAGCCTGAGCCAGAGTGAGCACAATTGGCCATGCCATTACTCCCATCGGCTGCCTAGTGGTCCTGCATTGGCGGCAATTTGAAAACGTGGCTTGTACTCACCTGTACTCCTACTGTTGGGAGCATTAAAAGTGATAAGGGAAGTCTTAGGTGAGTGGATGGGCATTTTTTTCATGGATAGAGAGCTTTTTGAAGGATCCTATCTCATATAAATATCAGACATTTGGTTTGGGTTGCTCTTGATTGTTGAAGTGATCCAAAGAGCGTTCTGAGGCCTTCAGAAAAAAGGTTTGTAGATGCATGTGAGTCTGGGAAGGGATTTAAAAGGATCTCATCTTGCAGTCTGATTTTGGGCTGAGCTTGCTAGGATGGCCTGACCTGGCCATGTTGGCAGTTGTTTCACTTGTAAACTAGTCTGAGGACAGTTAAGCGGCTGATTTCTAAGTAGTCTAAGATCTTTTAGACTGGTGGTTGGTGTGGCACAACAGATAAAACCAGCTGCCAGTGAGCTATTACATCATGTGGGAGACCAGGGACCATATGCTGCGCCACACCAATAAGAGTCCCTGGGCAAGACTCCTAACACTACATTGGCCCACCTTGTAAGTCGCTCTGGATAAGAATGTCAGCTAAATGCTGTAAATGTTTTAAATCTTTGTAAATCCCTTTACAGGCCTCAAATAGCTCTTTAGACCCCCCCCCGCCCACCATTACACTTTCAGCCTGCTGGCGGGCTATAGGCTGTTAAAGGGTTAAAGAGATGTCTTGAACCCAATCTGGTTCCTTCCCTTAAAATCATCCCTTATTTTCAAGTAGTTTCTACTTCTACTTAACCGCAGTGGAACTGTGCTCTTGGGAGTGATAGAGCTTGAGTACATGGCAGAGTGCAATTAAATCTGCAACTCTCCAACATCTGGTGTAAAGCCTGTCCAGAAGAGTAGAGGCTTACACTGCAGCAAAGTGGGACAAACTCCCTATTAGCGCCCTATTAGTATATTGCATGTCTTACAAAAACTCGATTTAAAGGGTAGAACACTGAGCATTTGTCCTCTTCCTCTGTACAAAGACTCTGAAAGGTCAAACACGACGTACTGCAGAAAAATGACATGATTTCTTTAGCCACACTGAACACGCTCCGGCCGTTCCTTTGACTCCACAAACAGCCCCATCATTCCACACCTCTACTTACAGCGCTGTCTCTTCACAAGCAGGCAGCCAGCTGAGCACATTATTACTGGTCTACACAGCGCTGTGTCCTTCTGATGCCTTAGCCAGAGGATTAGAGTGGGACAGACAGAGCAGGCAGCAGAGACCCTTGGGCAGGGATGAAGTGAGGCTATGCTGTTTCACATGCCTGCTTCAACACACTCCGGACCCACATAAAAAGACTACTAATCGGATGAGGTTTCAATGTGAAGTTCAGCTGTTTTGAATGTGAGGTTGTTGGAAAGGTGTCCACATTCCTGTCACGCTTTAAAGACCACAATATTCACGTCCAACATCATTCTCTATTTTCGGAGTTCTCTTTTCGAGTGAGTTTGTGCTAATGCTGTGAGAGATACTCTAACATCAGGCCTTGGTTGAGAAGTTTTAGAGCTGGTAAATTCCAGAAAGTTCGAAGTTGACTCCAGTTCCAAGTATGTCAGTGCATAAGCATGAAGATCTGTCCAAATAAACAGTATAAAGAGTATTAATTACACCAATGAACCAAACATTAATAACACTCCTATAGAGCAAAGAGTGTTGATTGACTCCTAGAAACAGTGCATGTCAAGATATGGAATGTATGTTAGATGTTAACTGTCCAATCTGGCAGCCGTCGTTTTGAGAAATGCAGGACAAATGGCTTTGGCGAGCGAACAGCTATGGCCTATGTACCCTATGTTATTATTTTGATGGTCGCATATAGACCCCTGGCATTCATAAAACATCTGTTACAAGCTACTAAACTTTCTTTGTAATGTAATAGTAATCATGCAGTCTTACCCTAACCCTAACCTTCAACACAAATCCTACCCTTAAGCCTAAACCTAACTATGCAGAGAATCAACTGAACTTCATATGACAGTTTGTAGATATTCTAAAGGGAACCATCAAAATAGTATGGCCTAGACTGAAAAAAAGCCAGGTCTGCTCAAGCTGGTCAAGCTGATTAAGTTGGTTGACCAGCTTAACACTTGACCAGCATTGTTGAGTTGGTCTACAAGCATGAACAGTCAGCATGACCAAGCTTGATCAAGTTTATTGACCAGCATGACCAAACTAGTCAACCTGCATGACCAAGCTGGTTAACCAGCATGACCAGCATGACCAAGCTGGACGATCAGCACGACCAAAATCAAATGCAACTAACGCTATGCTGGTCCAGAGCTGGTTTACCAGCTAGCTTACCAGCATAGGGTATTTTTTTTTTTTGCCTTTTCAACCACCTTGACCATCAAAGACCAGTTTAGACCATCAAAAAACAGCTACCAGACAAGCTGGTCACCCAAAAGTACTAGTAACCAGCACTTTTAACAGTAAGGTCGAATAGGTTGAACACCACTGGAGTATTCTATTCACGATACAGTTATTAAGAAGTCATTAATGTGTTAAATTAGAACTCTCCGTTTCCACCAAGTCTGCACGCTGAATCGTCCTACAGTAGCTTTTGCCTTGATGTGACAAATGCTTGGAGACAGACCATTACAATGGGCTTCTGGACAGAAAATTTCATTTCAGAGTCTTCCTAGATGGTTCTTTCAATATAAGCAAGGTCACATATCACGAACAGCACACCACTAGCCTCAGCTGTTTGATTGTCCAAATCAATACTGGCGGGGCAACAATGAAAGATAATGCCTCCAGTTCTCTGTACTTTTCTTTTTCCGCCTGAAAACATCTTGTAATATAACCACCCTTCACTAAGCCGTAAGACGGACGTCTCAGAAACTCCTTTCTCAAAAGCAAACAGCCTTGCACTTACTAGGCCTCACAGCACAAACGTCTTTGGAGGCCCCTACAGTCATCAAACAGCAGTTATAGTTCTGCACAATTCAGTTGTTATGGTGGAATTTTATTCTTATACAACTACAAAATTGGTTTTACACATAATGTGTGTTTCTGTGTGTGTTCGTTTGTTTGTGGAGTGTGATTCACTTCATATCTGCAGAAGGTGATGGGATATGGAGTGAAGGGCCAGAGGAAATTATTATTGTTTGGTACATTTTATTAGAACTTAATAACATATACATCTAAACACAATATTCAATAATGACAAAGCAGGACAAAGGAGAGTTTTGTAGAGTCAGACCCTTTATTATGACACTCACAATCTCAAAGCTTTTGAGATGCTTCTACAACTTGATTGAAGTCAATCTGTTCCTTAATGAATTCACTGGATGTTATTGGATGTCTCACAGTTGATCAGTTGAACAGCAAGCAGTGAGGTCCAGAAAATGGTCTGCAGACCTGCGAGACAGGATTGCGTCAAGGCACGGACCATAGGAAGGATACCAGACAATTTTTGGAGCAGTGAAAGTGCCCAAACGTATGGTGGTCTCCAGCATTCTCAAATGGAAAGAGGTTGGAACCACCAACCTGCCAGGTGAAACTGAGCAATCGAAAACTGAAAAGAGAAGTAGAGGGCTCAGGATTTGAAAGCCCCTGGGATCATATTTCTATTCTATTTCTATTAATAGCTCCTCTAGTAGAAGAGTACAGTATTTCTGTTAATACAGTATTTAGCAGCAAACATTGTCTGAGAAAGTGAGCAAGGGGGTCAGTGTGCAGGAGTATCAGTTCAGGCTGAACCTGCTTGAACTTGAACAATGCTGTCAAGATGAATAGGAGAAATGTCCAAAAACAAAGGTGTGCCAAGCTTGTAGGATCATGTCCAAGAAGAGCTGATGCTGCCATTGCTGCCAAATGTGCTTTAACCAAGTGAGGGGTCTGACTACTTATGTAAATGGAACAATTCAGTTTTTCGTTTTTCAGAAATTTATACTCCATAAACCTGTTTGTGTCATTGTGAAGTGCTGTGCGTAGATTAATGAGAACAAAATGGACTGAATTCACTGAAAAAAAGGGGTCTGGAAACTTTTACCTATGCACTTTATGTCACAAAATTCACTCCTCTGAGTGGCTAAAATACATGGCACCATTTGAAAGCTAGCCAGGCTAAAATACAGCCTCCACACTGCAGGGTTAGCTTCAACACAGTGTAACTGTGCCTCCCCAGAGCAACAATGGGAGGACTCCAGAGTCCAAAGCTGAACCCAGTAAAGATCTGAAAATGGCTGTGCCAGCGCTCAACATCCAACCTCACTTCAAGTCAGTAGGCTTTGTTGTCATATACAGGGTTCCAAGGTTCCTCCAGGGTCGTGGTGCAACACTACCAATTAATCCACCCATTCGTATCTCTTCCTAGCACTCCCTAGTACCTGCTATGCATCCAGCACTAGAAAGAAATGCGGCATTGTTGGGCAGCTGACACACTCGGAGGAAAGCGTCGGGTCCCCAGCCCTGTGACACCTGTGCCGGCCAACAGCACTTTTAAGAGTGCTGAGGGGAGAGAGAGAGCGCCATCTACCCACCTGGAGAGAGCGGTGCCAATTGTGCACTCTCAGCATGGGTCGGGATTTAGACTCACGACCCCTGGGCCATAATGGCAGCACATCAGACCTCTGAGCCCCTCAGAGCCCCTATATGTATCGGGTTTCTATAGCACATATAAAAGTGGCTCATAATTTTGGATTTGGGCCACTTTTACCTGCTGTGTAAACGTGCTAAGCCTTCCCAGAGAAACAATGGGAAGACTCTATTTCACCACATTTACATTCAGAACAGTTAGATTTTATACTTTTTATGTAGAAATTCAAAAAGCATTTAAAAAAGCATGTTACAGATACAATTTAAATAAAATGTATTTACATTCAGATGTGCAAATAGCTCCTCCACTTATATCTTTATGTTTTTAGGGTTGGAAATTGGCTCATTTGTCTTAAACAACATACATTTGTACTGAATTAAATGTGTGTGCAATGATTTACTACATTTTACTACACTATTTTTTTTAAGCAAAGATCTGAATGTGGTAGGTTTCTCCCTCTCCCCTATTTTTGCTCTACATGGAAGCTGATAACTAAATTCACAGTGAGAAAAGGACAAAAATGCAAAGGATTAGACAGGGGAAACGCTTTGCATGGCCCTGCATGGTGCCATAAATTGTATATTACACCTCAGCTTGTATATTGCAATGCTCTGATGTCAGTGTCAAGCTTGTGTGATACTGCATACAATGTGCAAGCATTTCCTCATGCACCATGTTCTGATGTTGGGAGTCCAAGACCAATAATAACAGGTCTTGTAAATTACATGTAATAATCCGACTCCAATCACAGTGACAGCAGATCAAAGCTATTTCCTCCTTGTCTTGTAAAGAGATGGATCCATTATTAAAGTCTCAGGTTAGAAGCGTCTGGCTGTTTGAAGTCTCAGAAGTGAGGAGAACCTTCTGAAGTGTTGTTCTGTTCTTTCAATTCTGCGTGCCTGCCTTCAAAAGAAGCCAACATGAGATTCCTCCAGCTTATGCAGTTTTCCAATCTATTCAGGGCGCAAAAGACGGTTTGTGCCACCCTGGTATCCTTCCTAGAGGCACTGTGCTTCCATGCTTTTCAAAAATGACGTGTCTTCTTGCTGACAGAATGAGAGAACAAGGGATTGTGAGGGACTGGCAAGGAACTGCAGTCTGAAAGTGAAAAGAATGATCTTCTGCCTCTTATAATTAAGTGCCATTTTAGTCTGACAAAAGTCCCAATTAGCACTCTAATTCAAGGTTCACAACACTTCTCTAATAGCTGTTTCAGATTTCAGACGCATGAGGGAGAAAAGAACATTCAATCCAGGAGACAAATTGATGGAGCCAGTGAGATGGTAATTATGAAATCAATTTGAAGGCCAATTTTTTCCCACCAAATATTTTTAGTGGAAAAATACAATATAATATTCTCAAAGAATGAAAAATAAAATATGTCTATTCACATTTCTGTCTCTTTTTTTGACATATGTACACGGTCAAAAATAATATAATAAATAATAAATATCTAGATAAAATAACCAAAAGGGGAGAAGAGAAACAAACAAACAAACAAACAAACAAAACTCTGATTAGGATGTAGGAGAAAATAATTAAATTGAATTACAGAGTACCGTGTAATAAATAATAAACAACCCCCACCCAAGTCCAGTCCCAATTAAAAAAAAAACATGATTTCCTTAAGCCACCAGGAAATAGAAGGATATTTAGCAGACTTCTAATGCAACAATAAAAAATGTCTTGCTAGAAAGGATGTGAAAGCTATTATGTTCTTTTGTGTAGAGTTAAGTAGGAGGCTCATTTTTGAACTACCCACAAAATGAGGCAATTAGGCACACGCAGTGATATTGGGATTGTATCAGTACCGGGAGATTGTTTTATTGCTTTATTATTAGAATCCCTGTTAGCTGGTTCATCTCAATAGCTACTATTTCTTACTATACAAGACAATAGTGCAATAACACTACAAAACACTAAAAATAAATAAATAAAAGGCATATATAGGGCACTTTGACACAAAAATAACAATAATAAAGTCATAATAAATATAATAAAATAACAACAACAAACTAACAAAACACCTTGTAGAAAATTCCTTTTTTTAACTTCTCTAACCTAGCCCTCTTCAAAACTGCAGCAAAGTATTGTTCCAACTGTCAAGGACTTATTTACCTAATGAGTCTTTATATTAGTATATTCTAGTATTTTAATTAATTGTTTAATTTGTGAATATTTTATATTTTATATAAAATCTATAAAAAAAATTTATAACAATTATATTACCATTACATTTAAGTAGCAAGATAACTGCTTAAAATTGTATGCAAAATTATACCAAAAAAACATTATGCTAAACCTAATTCAGTTATGAAACATGAAAACATATCAGTATCAAGTTGAAAATTAAATTGTGTAAAGGTCTAAATTTAAATTTAAATATATGCATATAAGTATTTCTAATATATTAATAAATGTAAAAATGAAATTCAATAATTTCATTCACATTCACTACATGAGGTAATAGTTAACATTTCATTTATGTTCACATTTATATTGATGCCATTAAGCAGACACTCTTCTCCAGAGCGACTTACAAAAGTGCTTCACTGTTTACTCAGAAAATACCCTTAGCTAGTTTGTATAGTATAGGATCCAAAAGATACCTCTAAGCCTAGATACTACTAAACACAAAAGTCAGTACAGATACCATTTACCTGGCAATATTGCCAATTGGGAGGGGGGGTGTATAAATTCTTAGATGCATCTCGATGTAGACGATTCTAAATCGATTTACAAATGTCAACGTTAATTGATAATGTAATGTTGCTGGAAAGCAAAAGACACAAGATGAAGACAAAAAACTGGAAGACACAAGATGGATGAGAGAGGAATCCGACCAACAGCCTCTGTATTAAATGCTAGCATATAAAAGCACTTTCATATAAAAACCTAAGTATATAACTTTATTATAAAAGCACTTTGGTCAGCAGCAAGCCAATTGCTAAACATCATACTGGTAGCACACTCTACCCCTCTACCTTAATCCCTCTTGTACTGCAAAAAAAATACATTTAGACCATCACCACACGTCAAACTACCACCCTGCAGCTGCTCTCCATGCTCTCATCGTAGGCTATGGCAGTCACACACTTAAATTACAGAGAATTCTTTCCAAATGTAAACACAACAGGCGTACTAGGGTCCTGGGAGCATTCGATTTGCAGTCACTTCACTTGATATGGAAGGTGTGATTTTCACTGCAGTGTTCTGGCACATTTACAAACTGAATTCTTCCCAAAATAAAGTTTAGTCTAAGTCAGGTCTCCTTAGCACTGAGAATTATCACACAAATGAGGCAAAATGGCCAAAACATCAGGCAAACGCTTAGTAGTAATGCTGATTGGTTAACAGAGTTACATGGAATTACATGGAATTCTCTGACTTGGAGTGTTTGTAGAGAGCCAGAAGTGCTAGGAGGATGTAAAGGTGGACGCTTGGGACACACAGGTATCCACCATAGTTGCCCGTAGGATGTTGTGGCGTTGTGACGTTTCAAGGAGCCCTAGGTTGTGATCAGCACACATTCAACCAGGTGTGTCCAAACTTTTGACTGGTTGTCTGACTGAACGTTGAGCTGAAAGGAGGTTATCTGGTCATATAGGCTATTAAGGCTAGAGTGTAGCTGCGTAGTTTTAGCGGTTATTCCACCCTTTCACATTCACATTGCCATGGTTCTACAACTTAGGGCTCATTGAAAGCCTCTCTTCCAGCCTCCAGTTGACTTTCACATCAACAATAAACAGAATACAAGATAAAATAACACTATTCTAAAGGCGAGGCGCTCCACCATGCCCTAAATCAAGCTGTGCAATGTGCAGTTGGCGGCTTGCCAAAAGATCGCTAAAATAGGGCCCTATACGTTAATGTATGTAATAAGTCCAGATGAGCATTTCTGAAGAATAAGTAATGACATGGACATTGGTAATGGTAACCAGTAGAAGAAGACAAAGTAAGACAAGTAACCAGAGAGATCTGAGGTCTAACAGTATAGAGGAATGTGGCCTCAGTAGGTATGTATGTGTAATAACTGCCTGTTTATTACACATCTAGCTGCATGTTCTTCCTCCCAAAATGTAGTTATTCAATTTCCACTCCTCATAATGACCTAATTCATAGCCATTAATAAAGTTAATAAAAAACGTAATAAACATAGTCTCATCAGTATTGAGCTATAAGCAGAAACGGACATGGAAATACTGTCCTATCACTAAATATTTGTTACTGCAGTGTTGTAGATTACATCTGAAACCAAGCTCATGCCAAGCCTTCAGTTCTATCAATATGATTCAGGCTGAATTACCTTTTACCTCCAGGCGGCTACAGCTGACACACACACACACACACTCACAGACACAGCCTAATTCACTTATTTATTCATTACACACCTCATATCGATTCTCATCCCCGTCACAGCCAACACGTCAACACAGATGGTGAATGCAGCTTTCATGAGTGTGCTGCTTCTTTTCAGACAGAAAAACGCAAGGGCATTTCAGGATATAAGGAAAGTGGTCACCAGCAATACACACTAAACCATTCATTTCCATAATCCCCAACTGACTACCATTCATGTCAATGTCTTCCATTTTATCTAGCAATTAAAGGGAAAGTGGAAATGTGTTTTATAGTATAAAATGTTTTTACTATAATGGCAAAAGTATTGGGACACCTGCTTAATCATTTGTTTCTTCTCAAATCAAGGGTATAAAAAGGGGGGTTTATTCTGCTTTTGTTGGAGTAACTGTCTCTACTGTCCAGGCAAGGCTTTCCACTAGATTCTGGAGCACTGCTGTGATGCTGTGATCTGATTAAATTCAGCGACGAGAGTGTTATCAAGGTCAAGATGTTGCATGATCACCACCCCACATCTTTCCCCAACTCCCCAACTCACCCTAAAAGTATTGGACGAAGCACCGACCATCATTCCAGAGAACACAATTCCTCACCTGCCTGGCATTAGGCAGCATGGTGTCAATAGGTTCATGTTTATCTGCTCCAGAGAGTCCTATTCTATTGGTAGTACTTCTCTATAGGGACATGACAAGCTGTGTGTGTGCATTTGCACATCTGTGTCAGCAATGGGACTTTACCTCAGTTGCCGGTTCTATATCTCTCAGCTTGTCAACAAATGCATGTGTACAGCTCCCACATTATTTTTTACAGCAGACTGCAATGTGTGTGAATGTGCCAGTGCTCATATCAGAGTTAGTCAGAATGCACATGTATGTCCAGTATGTCCATTATGTCCGTATGTACAGTATGTCCAGTATGTCCAGTTCATGCTGTGGTTCGACCTAAAGCAGCTGCAGTGGTTCAGTTTCATGCTGCAGACATTTAAGTGAGCATCATTCCAGCTGGAAATGAGTCTCTGCTGATGCTGGGCCACTCCGCACATCTCTGGCACTGCCCTGGTGTGTCTTGGTGACTCATGGTACGCAGGCCGGTGCTGGTGTCCCTTCACCTGAGGCTGATTAGATGAGCTCCACTCCTCCGTTTCGTAACAGCCGCGTTTATCAGCTGCGAGCATGTCGGCCGCTTACCAAGTTTAGTCACTGAGCCCTGCAGTCCCGCAGGGAGCGGGGAAGCTTAATGCAGATATCTGGCCTGGAACAGAGGAGGCCTGTGTGTCTGTTACCTCACTGCAACACGCAAACACACTCGCCACTCAAATACCATCAGCCTCAGTGCATTACAGGCATGTGTGTATGTGTGTGTGTGAGAGAAGGCAGGGCTAGGAGGGTGCATTCAGGTGAATGTCGGCATCCATATCAATTGTGTAAACAATAAAAACAAATAAAGCCCTGAATAATTTAGCAAATATATTTAATATGTGATAAATATTGAAATAAACACTTTATCTAGCTAACTAGCTAACTTCAGGAGCCATACTGGTGTGTTCAATGGTTTACTACTTTACTACTATATTGTTTTTACAAAATGTCAACTATAAAAACCATAAAAAATAAGTATGACATAATGAGGCCCTGAATGTATACGCAAATATATTTCATATTTAATCAATATTGAAATAAGTAGTTTTAATAAGTTAACCCCCCCAGCTTAGCCTGGCTCTCCAAAAGTTTATCTGGCTAGCTAGCTACATAACTTCAGTAGATTTGTCCAGCATGAACAGCTAGCTAGTACCTTTAGTAAATTATCCTGAGGTAAAACATGAACTTATGGACAGTGTGATCAGAAAAGCATTAGAAAATTGGTAGAAAATTGGTTAGCTTCCACATAAAGCAAGTTATTTAGCAACAGCGTTTAGCAAATATTCGCCCATACTGGTCTGTTTGGCGATTTACTACATATATTATTTTTAAATAACAGTTAAAAAACGATAGACTATAAAAATAAGTATGAAGTAAAGAAGTTCTGATTATATAAGCAAATATATTTGATATTTAATAAATAGTGAAATAAGTGCTGTTTTTATATCCTATGCAACTGTTAGCTAGCTAACCAGCTAACTTCAGTAGCTCGCTAGCTTGAGGCCTAAAATGAGCTAGCTAAGGCTAAGGCTAAGGCTAAGCTGTGAGAGGAATTTGTAACAGTTGAATAGGATACAAAAAAACTATTTATTTCAATGTTTATCACAAATCAAATACATTTGTTAAAATATTCAGTGCCGCTTTACTTCATGCTTATTTTTATAGTTTTATCATTTTTATATAAAAGTAATATAGCTAAGTAGCAACAGTATGGGCAAATATTTACTAAACACTGTTGCTAAATAACACTGAGGTACAACTGAAGTCAATACAGATTAGTGATACGAAACATGAACTTATAGACACTCAGTGATCAGAAAAAGATTAGAAAATTGGTAGCAGATATCATAAATCAAGATATAACATAAATCAAGTTATTTAGCAACAGGGTTTAGCAAATATTTGCCCATACTGGTATGTTGGACAGTTTGCTACTTAGCTATATTACTTTTATATAAAAATGTCAGACTATAAAAATAAGCATTAAGTTAAGAGGCACTGAATGTTTTAACCAATATATTTGATTTTTGATAAACATTGAAATAGAGGGGTTTTTTAGCTTAGCTTCCACATAACGTTATTTAGCAACAGCGTTCTGCTGTGGAAAAACCTGTTATCACAAATAAAAGGATATGTGGAGCGCTTTTATACTACATATTAAACAATGATATAAATACAAAGATATATATTAAGTTATTCCGAGTGGTTTGGTGTGAATGTTCTGTTCACAGTAGTAGTGATTGGATCTAGACATTTGTTCACAGTAGTGGGGTAGTGGTGGCTCAGCGGTTAGAGCGCCAGGCTATCGGGCTACCCCTTGAGCAAGGCCCTTTACCCTCTCTGCTCCCCGGGTGCTGGAGTTGGCTGCCCACCGCTCTGGGTGTGTGTATTCACTGCCCCTAGTTCACTAGTGTGTGTGTGTGTTCAGTACCACAGATGGGTTAAATGCGGAGGACACATTTCGCTGTACAGTGTACACTGTACAGTGACAAATACGTGCACCTTTGGTGATTGGATCCAGACATCTGAAGGTTTTAATGCCTCTAAATGCAACTGTAAAACTTCAGCCTAAATCAGATTTGTTACAAAATCTGATGGGAATCATTTTAATCCAGCACTTTCTTCTGGAATTGGCCCGATTCCGATACTGAGTATCAGATCAGTGCGATCTCGATTTCTGTCCTCATTGTAACCCTCAGTCTCTCTGATCTTTCTCTCTCCTTCTCACCCTCCATACTAATCTGCTCAATGGGACTATTTAGCTGTGCAGAATAATCCAGCTGGATTTCTGTGTTGGCATTAGTGAAAAGTGGAATAGTGTCTGCCTGTCAGTGTCTCTCTCATATTTTGCACTGTAAGCAATGCTGCTAATCGCAATAGTTGAGTTGAAAAGCCAAGGGCTGCCGCAGGCAAAGCCCTATCCCCCCAGTCTCCAGCTTAGAGCTCTAAACTGATTCATAAAAGAGGGCAAACTTGTTATTGTCTGTTCAGAGGACCATTTCTTTTCTACGGTTCTCTCAGTTTGTATGCATTCAGGTGAGACCTTGAAAGTATCTCATGGTTCTAATATATACAGGGGCAAAGAGCAAAAAGTGCCTCTAATTTTCTGTCCTTATACGTAACCCTCAGCCTCTTTGATCCCTCTCTATCCATACTAATCTGCTATATAAGGCTATTTAGCACTATAGAATAATCCAGCTGAATTTCTCTGTTGGCATAAGCAGAATGTGGAACAGTGGCTGCCTGTCAGAGTCTCTCTCGTATTCTGCACTGTAAGCAGTGCCACTAAGCTGAATTGCAGTAGTTTAGTTGAAAAGCCAAGGGCACAAAGGTCACTACCGGTATAGCTACATCTCTACAGTCTCGAGCTCAGAATGCTAAACTGATTCATAAAAGTGGAGAGGCGTGTTATTGGCAAGCCAGGCTGCGGATTTATCATTAATTGACCAGATTCATAAAACAGCACAAGATTTTTGCTTTTGCTCATAAATAAAGATTACCAGTATGTTTATGTGATGCACATAACCACCACACTTTCTCCTGTTTGTGCTGTTAACAGAATACCATCCTATGAAAATACCACCCGAAACAGTCTGATGTCAATTTCCTTGCAAGAAGTTATGGATATGTGCCAATATATTTAAAAAGCAATTTTTAATATCTTTGTTGTGATCATTGAGCATCACAACAAACATTGCAGCTGTAGTTGAGAAGAACCTGACTTGACTGAGAAGAATTTCTGATTAGGTCCTTAGTTTTCTATGATTTAGGCAAATCCAGTTCACCACTTTATAGGCGCTGAGCATTAAGATGCGTTAGCTACACCATTATTTAGTAACCCCCTTAAGTATTTTCACCCACTACTCCTAGCAGAATGCTTCTAGTTCTGTAATATTCTTGGGCCATTGTAGAGGTATGACATGTTTAGGATCTACCCACAGATGATGTTGGGGACTATGATGGCCTTCAAATTTAGTTTCCTGAAGTAGTTCATTCTGGATTTAGAGATATTTTGAATTACTGTGCTATTATAGAAGCCTGTTATATACTCTTTTCAGCTTCAGTTTTTTTTAGTATATTACATTTGCTTTGAGAAAAATTAGTGAAGTCCACTCTTTCATCAACCCATGTGATGTTCTTTGCCACTGGCTGCCACACAACCTAGAGCACAACAGACAGTTGGCAAGGGATTCTTTTAATTATTTTTTTTTTAGCTCCACCTACCTACCTTTAACAATGACTTTTGTAATGAGCTTCTGACAATTCTTCCTTGCAGGCATGTTTTGCAGGCAAAGCTGCACAGTGGAATGGTGTACCACACTTTCTTGTGCCAGTTAAATGGCCCTGCAAGTCAGCAAATGAACAGTTTTATCTGAGAGTTTTGTTGATCGTCCAGATCGTGCCTTGACTTGTGAGCCGGCTGCTTAGAGGAGTCTGTTGATGTTGGATTAGCATGGTTACCACTGAAATTTATGATGTCTGGAAAATGAAATCGTTTTAGGGCAGAAATGATCTACACTGTTCTTTTGTGTAACTCACTTCAGTGTACTTTACATTTGCCCTTGTCTAACAATATATATTCACAGGTGATGCATTTTATAGTCTCATTCAGGAAATGCACTGTACAGTATATGCTTTCCTATGGTTCAATCTCTCCACTACCTCTTCTTCAATCTGTCTTGCAGATGGGAAATGCCTCGGAAACTACCCGGTTTGTTTCCACAATCCCCAAGGAGCACGATGTCTTCATGGGTGCCGTATACACAACGTTCTGTAAGCCTTTCATACATATAAACATCATCACTAGTGCATATCCACCAAGGCCAGATTCAAAAAGCAGGGCCAGTTGTACGTTTTGGAATCTAATGGCTGTGGCACTTGGAACTAGGTTGTCATTCCTAGCTGATTACAATTATCTCGCCCATCTGTAACAAAATTACATAAAATAGTAATGAATAATCTTGTAAGATTATTACAAAAGTCTTAAAAAGATTAGAATATTAGATTACATTAAATACTTTTAAGATGCTTTCACTCACAGTGTATCTTAAGCTTGAGCTAAATGATGATAGTATTGTCACCAATGGTTTGCATCTATAACAGTGGTTATCACATCCATGATTCAACATCAGAAAACACCATGTCCACAGCTTTATGAGACAGAACAGTTGAGGGTTGAGTATGTTCATCCTTCCTTTAGCGCTTATTTAAGGATGACGTTCCACCCAGATCACTATAAAGAGCAATATTATAGGGAACAGCAGTACAACAGCAGAGTGTATCACATAAACAGTTGAATGTCAGTCTTCCTCAGAAGACCAAGCTCCATGTGAATCTTCAAACCCAACAACATGATGGATTATGGGTATGCCATGTCCGTTTAGTGTACACCGTTGGTACACTATGTATTACGGTGCGATTGTTATAGTAGTAGGGATTGTTACAGTTGGGCAGACCCCCAGAGCAGTGCACTATATAGTGAACAGGTCACAATTTCAGTTACAGGTAGTGATTGGCTGAATGTGGTGTATTAGAACGTTGCTCTCTAGGAGGAGGGTTGAAGACCACTGATCCACACTATAAGCCAAAAGGGCTCTATAAAGTACTGCAGGTTTATTGGCTTGTAACAAGAGAAAGCTTTTTTGCTGCTTTACAGAACCATTTGTTTGGTTTAATTTTTCTCTATTAAAGCATCTACACAAATCAAGGTTTCTACAGAACACCTTAAGCATTCAAAAAGTTCTTGGAGTGGTCACGATAAAGAACTTCTGGCTTTAAAATACAACCCTTTAATCGTCAAAAAGCTTATGACCCACTGGGGGGCATAAACGTCTATTACCAAAGAATAGCCCCAACAGTTTGCATGGAAGTCACTGTAGTTACTGAATAATATGTCTAAGATTGTAGAATATCAGCAGGTAAAACAGTAAAAACAAGTTGATGATCAGTAATGCAGATCTGTGAAATCATTAAAAGGCAAAAAATTCTTGAAACCGGGACTCCCAAGTTCAAACAACCAAGAATTGTTCAAACAGTATTCATGAACATTTTTCCATTAGTATTCATGTATTAAAATGTGAGCTGAGATTGATTACAAATAATACTCTTCTATACAGCATATGTTTATAGCCAAAAAATGAACTTTTGTTGCTCAGAGCTATCCACGGTGCTGACTCATGCTTCATCTCTTTGAATCACTATCCTCATGTGTAGCTAGGGTATAAAGCATTGAGTTATATTACAGTAACCAAAATTGTGAGGTCAAAGCTCTGGAGGTCAGAAGCCTGTTATGTGAGCGTGGCCAACAGTTGTAACTGTGGGTTCTCCCACTAGCAAATGAAGTGACATTTAAAACAACAGCAGCCTGTTCACTGGCAGATGCCCAAGCTTGTGGAAAGCTAATGCAACACACTTGCATTCATGCTCTAATCAGTGCATGGACAGATGGACAGTAAAGCCCTTCAAAAGTAACCAACATTTACGTTGTCTGGAAAAAAAAATGAGCTTTCTATATCTTTTCCTCCTATTTCAGGTGTGCTGTCTCTCCTGGGGAATGTCATTCTGCTCCTTGTAGCGTATCGGAAGAGGTCGTCCCTGAAGCCAGCAGAGTACTTCATTGTGAACTTGTCCATCAGCGACCTTGGAATGACTGTGACTCTTTTTCCTCTAGCTATTCCCTCAGCGTTCGCTCACAAGTAAGTCACTGACAAATGCACACCATATCTAGCCTGAGGAAACAATGCTTTCACATGAACAGCTTTCACATTCTCCTAACTCATATGTTAAACTTCTGCATCTCAGTTTGGTCAACAATACACTTTACATGCTTAGTCTGTGGCTCCTCACCTCCTCAGTTTGTTTACTGTTTATTCCCATCTGCAGGTAAGAAAGCTCCCTATCACATTGGGGAAGTGGGGGAGCCAGTCCTACCTATTCGTAGACTCCTGACCATGGAGGGTTGAGGTGTAGACAGGATTCAAACTGATAATCCCCTGGTTCTTGACAAGAAGACCAGCGCCAGAGACATTATAAGATGTTAAGGAGAATGGCCACTTTTTGAAATATGAATGGGAGTTCTCATGGCACTCAATATTTTCAGATAAAGCCCTACCCTTTAACAGAAAGAGCTGGAGATTTCATCAGATCAAGGCTAAAAATAATGTTTTTGTAACTTATTGAGCCAAAAGCTACAAACTATTCATGGATTTTTTTTATGTTTAGAGCATTTTCGCCTCTTCCCATTTACAGAGATAGATGCCTGGTCTCATGTGACTGAAAATAAAATAAAACAAAGACTAGACTTGCATATATAGAGACTTTGGTTGAGCTCTGGAGTGGCCCTACGGTCTAACTGCTGCTCATCAAGTGTGAGGAAATCATAAGTTCAAACCATAGCAAGGGCTCAAGCCTCCCAGTCTGGGAATGTCATGTGACAGGGGGAGTTCTACCTGCAGATGGGAATAAACAGTAAACAGATTAAGGGGAGGAGCCACAGACTAAGAGAACTTAGGAGAACTTTTAGTTAGGAGAACGTTTGACTAAACAAAGGATATTAGTCATATCATAACATTATGACCATCCCTGGTTTGGAATGAACATTATAGTTCTATAAGTCCAGACTGTAGTCCATCAGCTTCTCTGCATCCTTTGTCTGATCCACTTGTACCAGCACAACACACACTAACACAGCACCACCATGTCAGTGTCACTGCAGTGCTGAGAATGACCCCCCCACTCAAATAATACCTGCTCTGTGGTGGGCCTGTGGGGCCCTGGCCATTAAAGAACAGGGTGAAAGGAGGCTAACAAAGTATGCAGGGAAACAGGTGGACAGAGGCCCAGAGCTGTTGGGCTGAGTACATTTTAACCCAGGGGTGGTCATAATATTCTGATAAGACTGTGTTTTTACTAACTACTGGCTTGATCATCTCAATTTCACTCTCTTTTCTGAAGGTGGCTGTTTGGAGAGCTGACGTGTTTGTACTATGCTGTATGCGGTGTTCTCTTTGGCTTATGCAGCTTGACCAACCTCACTGCGTTATCTTCAGTCTGCTGCCTCAAAGTCTGCTTTCCTATCTACGGTACCTTTTATAGTTTACCCTTGACACCATTTATGTCCAGTTTATGTTGTAGTGTCTAAGTGACTAAATGGGAGCAGTAACGTAGCTTGGGCAGTGTGTTTATGATTGCAGTTGTTCATGTTGAAACTCTATGCCTTTTTAACATATTAATAGGATCTTGTTTAAAGCGGTCAACACTCCAGTGCTCTGGTGCTTTTGGCCCATTTTAAACAGAGTCCGATGAATTAGACTAGAAGTTTGGCCTATTAGTAGCTTTGTTCTGTTTACAGATCTACAGATCTGTCAGGCTTGTTTAGTCAGGGAAGCAAAAGCCTCAAGCCACTAAAAATACAAATAAGAATTCATGTGCAGAAGGAGAGCGAGAGTGTGGATGGGGGTGTGTGTGGAGGGGGACATAAGAGGATGGCTTTGATAGTGAGTACAAGAGACAGGAGGCTACAGCAAGAGGATGAGCTAAACTTGAGAGGCAAAAAACAAAAGGGAACAAGAGAGATTATGGGGTTGTGGGAGAGATAGGATTAGATGGGACAGATCAGTGTGACAGAAAGAGAGGTAAGTAGTTTAAGTAGTAACACTACTGAAGGGCAGAATTTATAGGACTACATGACACATGAGTAAGTCTCCCCTGACAACTGACATAAACCCAGTGCGTGAAATAACCCCTTGACGATCGGGGGGTCTCTATGCTCCAGTGTAGACATGTTGCCAACTCACTCTAGATTAACAGTTCGGGACATTTTCATGGTTCGGACGATAACTCTAAGATGCCGTAGAAGACTGCTTCCTGTTTTTCCTGGCAGAACAGAACCTCAACAGCTTACAGTACATGAATGGCTAATCACCATACAAAAATCCCTGCCGCTTGACTACTGTTGCCAAGTTTATTAAGACTGTGAAGCATTAACATTAAGAGAAACTATAGCACAAGTCAAATTACATGTAAATGTACCAGCATTGCAGCCAATACAGGTAAATGTATGATTATATGCATCTAAGAATGGCATTTTGTGTGTGTGTGTGTGTGTGTGTGTGTTTTGTGTGTGCCACAGAGGTGCAGGTTAAATGCGTCAAGTGTTCGCTAAGCTAACTAGCCAACAGTGGTTGGCCCATACTACCACACTGTTTTTGGTCTAAAATCCACAGGGTTTTTAAAATCCACCTCATATTATAGTCTAGTCGATGGCCAACTGCTTCTTGCTTTAGCCTCCTATCAAAGCAACTAAGATCTCAGTCAGAACTGAGAAACCTCATCAAACCAGTCATTGAAGTGTTTACCTTTTCGTTCAAACTTGAACGATGGTTTGAAGTAGGACTGGTAGACATGCAGCAGTTTACAGTTCATGGCAGACCTGCACCTTGGTGGTTCTTGGGTTGGTTCTTACCATCCGTACCAGCTTAGGGTGACCAGTTTGGGTCTTCTCCCAGGCCTTCACAAAGTGACTACATCTCCCAATAACTCAAACTGACATTTGCAACAAATTATGTTTGAACTAATTGTATTGGAGTTTACAGTTGTTAGGAAATGCGAGGGACGTTCCTGACTTGTATATCTACAATCAGCATTCTTAGATCTGTATTGAGACTCTAAAGCCTTTCCTTCTGTTTGCTTTCCTATCTCAGGTAATAAGTTCTCATCATCTCATGCTTGTTTGATGATAGTGGGCGTATGGTGCTATGCCTCAGTCTTTGCTGTGGGGCCCTTGGCACACTGGGGCCAGTATGGGCCTGAGCCTTATGGTACAGCATGCTGCATAGACTGGTAAGTGCAACTAAAAAGCAGTGGTGAACTGTGATTAGAGCTAGGCCTTCAGTTCAGGCCATGAATGTCATATAGGTTAAAATATCTGATTATATGCAAAGTTTTTCTATTGAAATGAATGAGGTGCAAAAGTTGGTGCATCATTCTTATGTCTCAATGATACACTAGTAACACCCAACCAACCACATGGGCTATCGCAGCAACCACCTGGGACACAAAAGCCATTAGCCTAGCAACCATCCAGCAGAACCTAGCAACCACTAAGCAAAATAAACACAATACCACACAGTACCACCATAGCAACCATTTAGCACAACCATGGAAACCACCTGGAATACCACTGCAACCATGTAGCAAAGCAGCTAATAATTTCCGCATACCCATTCTGGCACTTTGTCAGATATCTCAGATATCAGATATAGAACCTGATTGAATCAGTTTTAGGATTGTAAGCCTTCCACTGCCACCCAAAACAGAACAATAACAGTATTTCTGTTTAAATGCAATAGCTATGGAGATGCATACATTTATGGACATGTATTATTTAGTTCCCAGAAGTCATTCAGCATCTCTAAAGGCCTTAAAGGCCCTAAGGCTAAATACAGCAATCAGCACTCAAAAGCCAGGTTTTCAGCACAGCTAAGCAATTTGTTGGAATTTTAGATGTATTTTGACATTCAGCTTCTTTTCTAATTAATAGATAAGTTAATCATTTACATGACTGAGCGTTATGTGGCCTTACTGTCCTCTCCTGCATTTCATTTTCACAGGTATGCTCCCAAATACGATGCACTAGCAATGTCCTACATCATCTGCCTCTTCCTCTTCTGCTATGTTGTCCCTTGTACCATCATCTTCCTCTCCTACACCTTCATCCTCCTCACTGTGCGCGGGTCACGGCAAGCAGTCCAACAACACGTCTCACCTCAGACAAAGACAGCAAACGCACATTCTCTTATTGTCAAGGTGAGTCTGCAGTTATTTCGTGGGAATTCTTCCCCTAATGCCAACACCTACAACCCTGTTGTCCTTCCAACTTCTCTAAGTCACAGAACAATGACACAGCTGAGGTCTGCAGACAAATATGCTTTAGCCACAGGCTAGACTGAATATGGAGAATTCTATTTAATCTTAAGATGGACTTAATCAACTTAGGGCTGGTTTTCCAGACACAGACTGAGCTTTAGTTTAGGACTAAATTGTAGCACAGTGCCAGAATCAAGGCAGGGAAGAGGCCGGACCAGGAAGCATGGAGCATATGTTTATTAACTGCTTGTGCTCTCGCAGCATGTAGCTCCAAGGTTTGATGGCTAACTAGAGGACAGAACTTCCTAGCCTTATCGATATCGATATAGCCTTGCATACACATTCACAATTAATCACAATAACTTGAATCATAACCTGTATTGTGTTACGTATCAATATTGCAGTGCGTAGACACTGGGATATTTTTTGGGGGGTAAAATATGCTAAGTGGGGCTCTTTGTGCCACATTGTCAGTTTCAACAGTCATCCCAGTGTAATTGAACACAAACTGCAGGACAACAAAGCTCTGTGAAAATCAGTAAATATTTAATTGGCATTGAAAAGAAAACTGGTAGATTAATGGTTATTATAATTATCATAGGTTGCAGCTCTTAGCTTAGATAGACGGTACAATATGAATCCTTACATTACAGACCTGAAGTCTGGTTCAGAAACATATATACAGATAACAAAAACATCAATAATGCAATATTAGAAATTTAGTAAGAAGCATGTTATGTACATTTGTAACATACTCATACTTCAAATAAGTTGTTATTGATTATTTAAAACGCCAAATATTGTACATTAAAAAGGAATAGCTTGAGTACGCCAGCTTTTAATGCAAATTTCTTCTCTGTCCTTTCTCACAGCTTTCTGTGGCAGTATGTATCGGTTTTCTGAGTGCCTGGACCCCTTACACCATTGTTGCAATGTGGGCCGCATTTAGCGATTCCGAGCTTATCCCACCCATTGCCTTTGCCCTTGCTGCAATTTTTGCCAAATCCTCTACAATCTACAACCCTGTGGTGTACCTGCTGTTTAAACCCAACTTCCGTAAGTCTCTGAGCAGCGACACAGCTGAAATCCGGAGAAGAATATGCTCCAGCCCTTGCAAGGGAAGCCCTCTCCCTGTCGAAAAGGATCTGTACCCACAAACATCTCAACGCTGCACCAACAGCAAGGACATCAACAACTCCACCTGCTTATCCAATGGTCTTACAGAAAGCCATGGGGCATGTCTTCACTGTGCTGAGGCGGAGTCTCACTGCCAGCAGCCTACACTCCAAAGGACTGTCCATGTGCTGACCGGCTCCACCCACAGCGAACTGACCTTGAGTCAGATGTCGGAAAAAATGCAGGCCGACATCATATGAGCGTGCTGAAGAGGTATCAGGAGCAGACAGATGGGGGGCAATTTAATGTCTATTTCCTCCTTCTTGTGCAGGACATATGAATCAGAAGATCAGAAGATCAGGACCTTATTATCAAACAGATCCAGAAAGGAGAATTCAATGTGAGTTATTTCATTCCAATGTTGTGTTAATTTAGTGATGGCCTCTTGAGAGCTTCCAGATCCAAGACTGCTCAAGTCAAGTGGAGGGGACAGAAGGAGGCTGCTAGCGGCAACAGCACATTCGGGGACATTCAGAAGTCAAAATGGAGAGCAACTTTGTCATCCCAACCTCATAATACCATAACAGTGGAACAGGACAATGTGGTAAAACATACTGTACATACATGGCCTGAGTAAGGTCCCTCATTCTTGGGGGGTGAAGAAATTAAAAGATTTTTCTGACCTGAGAAGGAAAAAGATCTTTAATCCTCAGAAGTGCACAGTTATTACTTTTCTTTTACCTAGTTTATTCAAATGTAAACAATGTGTATTAAAGTACAGGAACAGTTACCTTTATAATACTGTGCAAATGTTTTAGACACATATGGGAATTTAAACTAGTATTAGAAATTAGTGTTAATATTAATACTAATATTAGAATGACAAATAACTAATGTTGAAGTTCTCAGGTCTGCTCTCTGTCTCAAGAATGGTCTCAAGACCATAAACAAACGCTCTTGGTCTCGTCCCGCTCTTGACCTCATCTGGACTCGGCCTTGTCTCTAATTTGGAGTCGGGTGGACTTGGAAATTGTTGTCAAGACCAGACAAGTGCAGTACGTCAAATTAACAGTAACGTTAATTTATCATTATCACACTTCTATTAATGCGGAAGTGTAAAAAGTAGCGATACGCGGCTACCAGTCATGTAATTAATGGCTGAGGTTACTGCCCATCCCTAAATGCACCAATATTTCAAGCAGACATGCTTACCAGAGTTTGAATGGTCACCTACTTATTTTTTTGGGATGAAAACAAATCTTAAATCTGGTCTTGGTCTTGACTCAGACTCAATATGCCCCGGTCTTGCTCTTAACTACAACACTACAAATAACATTTCTACAAAAAGTAGTGGTTACATCACTGTGTACATTACAATATCTCCAGAGTTCTCTGCATACGAGTATAGTGCTATTTATAGTTCTACCAGAAGACTCTGGAGACATGAGGGCAGTAAACCACAAATTTAATCTTGACAAATAATGAGCTGGGAACAACGTTATCAAGTTAAAACTGTTGATTCTCTTTGGCGTAGGCCCCGTTGAGGCAGGGGGGGCAAAGCCTACCTCCAGGCAGCCGTCTGGACCAAACTGGTGGCGGTGGGGAGGAAGGAGGGAGAGACGTGGCGTCATTTCTGAAAGCAGCAAACTAACAGCAGTGTGTAATTAACACAGGTGGGGGCTGGTGATTGGCTGAAGAAAGGTGACGCTGCATTAGAGTCTCCTGGTAGAACTAGAGCTGGAGCTTATAAAGGTTTATATAGGCTGATGTAAAAGCTTCACGCTCACATCTCTTACACAAAAATGATTCTTCATGGAACCAACAATGGTTCCTCTATGGAATTGTTCAAAGAACCCTTTGTAGCACCCAAACTGTAGGTGCCTAAAACCTCTGCACAATACTGTATATCTGATAAACATGGGTTGGAGGTCAACTTGTCTCAACAATTAGATTTGAATTAGTCAAATATTTGAATAAATATAAAAGCAAACACATTACTGTTTAATAAAGTAATATAACTGTGGCAAGCAATATGTGTTTTAAATCCTTGAGTGGGCACTTATTAATATGAAGCATCCCCAAAAGTACATGGTGTTACAGACCAGCTGTTCTCAACTTGGAGGCGCTAGATGCTTTGTCTGCTGCTTTGTCAGAAAATGTCTGCCTTCCATCTGAAGCAGAGCATAGAGAGAAACAGAGATGTTAAAAGTAAACATAAAGCTAAGCTGTTGGACATTACTGTACATTTGAATACCCAATTAAAGTTAGAATGTCCTTTTATTTCCTTTTATTTATGATATTTATTTAGGCTTTTATTTATATCTAAAACCTTCTGTGACCCTCCCCAGTAACCAAATTAAAATAATACAAAAATACTGTCTCATCTATATGTAGCTACAACTACATATGTGGTTGGGACTGCAGGCACAGAATGTGCAGTTTAGACCATTTTTTTTGCTGGTTTGAAGAGCTAAAGAAAATACGTTAATGCTGAATTACACCATGCCTTTGTTATTGTTGGTAATAACTGTGACTTCTAAGTGTTAAAGTCTGTTTTATTGGCTTCAAGTCCAAGCTAAAGAGTGACACTACAGTACAATATTGTGTAAAGGTCAGAACCATTTCACCTAAAACTCATTATTTTAACAGAGACTCTATGCTATGTATTTATGTATTTTGTGGAACATTCATGTTCATATTCTACAGACTTTGGATGCAATGTCAACAACACTACATGTGGAGCAATAGGGTAAAGGAAGCTGTGCAAGGGGTGATACACAGTGACTTCAACAAATCACACAGTGTGCAGAGAAGCAACCACAAGTTTAAAGTCATTACTAAAGGAAAATTTATGTCCTGAGGCCACCATGTCTATATGCACAGACAGAGAGAATAAAAAACACTGAGACAATCAAATAAATACACTTTGAAAGAGGTCCAAAAAAAATAAAAAACAATATGTCTGTATAACAGTGCCATCCGTGGTCGATGTAAGTGCCAGTACACTGCATGTCTATGATGGCAAAGTGACAATCCTTATTAAACGTTATACAGAGACAACTAATGTAACATGAAACAGTGTGTGCTCTGCTCAATGCAATAAGTCTGTTGTGATTTTACTGTCTCAACATTCCAATCTACTCTAATAAAGACTAATACGTTGATTCCAAGATGTACTTCTCTTTATCCTGGGCTTATCCTGGATCTACTGCAAATAAAGACCTTCACAGAACTTCCCAAAATCCCATTTAATATCCATTACTTATTTAATACCAAGTTAATCGCTCTCACACCAAAACCTTGTATCTCCATTGGACTGCACCAGCTAACAGATGTCATCAGATGCCAACATCGCTTCAGAAGTAATGATGGCAGAGAGCGCCATCTACCAACCAAGAATAAGCACGGCCTGTTGTGCTCTCTCAGGCTCTGGACGCTGATGGCAATGCAGTTTAGAATTATGTTAGTTCGTCCAACTTACTTTTGAGCCTGATAAAAAGGAAAGACTGTCTAATAAAAGTTTCCAGCCACCAATCGCATCTTGATTTTGTCATTCTAAATCCACTGAGCTGGTGCACGGAGGCAAAATGACAAACATGGTGTCACTGTCCAAACATTTCTGGACCTAACTGTATGGAGTCTAGAAGTTACACAAGTGTGAGACAAGAAAGAGATTCTTCTGACAAGTAATCCAAGGTTTCCTTTCATTTTTCTCCATTTCTAAACAGAGCTTCTCTGAGCCTCGCTGCTACATTTCACTCGCCAGTGACGTACAGTGCATCTAGCTGATTAGAGCTGCCCTTGGCCAGTGTATTCTGCTGGCGGAATTAAGCATTTTCTGCTCGGTCACTTTCTGCATCTTATTCTTCTTCAAATTCAATATCTGAACTGCTCCTCATTGGACTTCATCGTTGTTGGAGAGAAGCCAGGATGTTCCGAACACTCTAGCTGAAGGACAAAATGGATACATTTAACTGAGTGCCTTTTCTATTAAGCCTAATCTGGGGAGGGCTAGATTGATTCCCCATCCTTTTCCATTCACCCTGATTGCACAGGAAATCATTGGAAAGTGTGTTTACTTATTTCAGTTTGATGTTCCAAGAATCTCTGCCCACATACATAGAGAGAATTCAAATGGTTGGCTAAATGTAAAATGCCTGCCGACCCAAACCTGCTCACATGCTAACAAAGATGGATTATGTCGTCATGCTATATTCAGTGTCATGCCCATACAAGGAACTCTGGGCCTCAACTGGATTTTGTATCGAAACTTCTGTATAGGTTGGACACACATAGGACACAAACTGTCTGTCATGTACTCAAAGAAGAACTGAAAAAACAGCGCTGGGAGAGAATATTGGAGAAAGTCCCACAGATTCTGATATTTTTGGAGCTTTTAAAAAATAATTTACTGTACCAAACTGGTAAGGACTCCTCATTTCACTGTGGTAATGTTAGGTTTAGAATAAAGCCCAGGTCACACTGCATTTCGTGGAATGAGCATGGCTAAGAGCAGGGCCAGAAATCAGCAATTTTACTATCAAACCTACTAAAATAAATTTTTAAAAAAAGAATAAATGATAATTCCTGTCTATCCCACCTCTCGCTTGTGTTGTATTTTGTAATCCATACCAAAAGAGTTTTTTTCTGTCTTGGGATCACAACAGTCAGCACTTCTTCCATATAGGCTAAGACAGAGCAGAGACAGAACAGTCTGCATCGTAGGTCACACAGCCAGAGCAGCAGTGGGTCTGGGAAGCGAATCTGCATGTCAAACCCAAACCTTTGCAGGCAAGTCATGTACGTGAAATTTGCATGTCACAGCCATACCATTGAAAATGCATGGATTTTTACACGCTAAAAAAAGCCAGTGTGAGTCGTTTTACAAGACGACAACAAATGACAAATGTGGACATTTCCACTTGAAGATCAGGCTGGGGATTTTACTATGAATAAATGGAACAAATAAATGGAATTTTCCACTATAACCACTACCACCATTATCGCTCCGTGGAAAAATGGCAATATCAACAAAACACCCTGAACAAACCAACAAGCTTTATCAAATGAGGCTTATTAAGTTTCTTTGCACCGATTGAGATCATAACACCAAATGAAAAAAGCCATGATTAGGCAAAAATGGATGTAGGCAACTTCACTTCAAATAATCCTGAAAATCACCTGAAAAACAAGAGCCTGACTCTAGACTAATGTACATGAAAACATGATCTGAATCCAACCCCAAACCTATATTTCTTCTGGCCTCGTTGGGTCAGGGTCATCCTCTAAACGAATCTCTTTGTTATAGTTAAATGCAGAACCCCTGCTTTTCATTAAAGCAATAAGTCTGTAGTGTTACAGTGACTTCAGGAATTTATTTAGTGTGGGAAAAGTACTGTTACAAGCAAATGCTAAGTCAATTTGAACAAAATGGCAAGTAATACACTGACCCCATTAAAGTATCAAAGACAACATAGCAAAGGTGAATGGCCTTAGTTTTCTTGAGTAAGCTGAAAAAGTGCTTCCGTTGCATTGCTGATCTCTATAAAGGCTGACTCAGGAAGCACTCTAGGCCAAAATACGCTCCAGTAGCAACCAAAGCATTGTTTTTTAAGGGGTGGCTTGAAGGATGAACATCTTCATGTTTACTCTAAACTGAAACCCATGGTCTACAACACAGCTGACAAATAACACAAGAGACACAGTGTTCATTAGATCAGAACAGTTGTAATAACAGCACATTAAGAAGTGTTCATTACAAGCTCTTACATTTACATTTAAGGCATTTAGCAGACGCTCTTATCCAGAGCGACTTACAAAAGTGCTTTGCTATTTACCCAAGAAAAACCTCAGCTAGTTTGAATAGACTAAAATTTAAAGATCCCTTTAATCTCAGATACTACAAAACGCCCGAGTACTCTCGGAAGAGGAGGGTCTTCAGTCTGGGTTTGAAGACAGCGAGCTCTTCAGCGAGCTGGACTCTGCCGTTCAGACACCCAGGGAAAGCTCGTTCCACCACTTTGGTGCCAGGACTGAAAAAAAGCCTGGGCGCTTGTCTTCCGTGGATTTTGAGGGATGGCGGGTCGAGCCGAGCCGTACTTGAAGCTCGAAGGGCTCTTGGTGCGGATCGGCTTTTGACCATTGCCATCAAGTACAGAGGGGCTGGTCCGTTCTTGGCTTTGTAGGCCAGCGTCAGGGTTTTGAATCTGATGCGGGAAGCAGCTACAGGAAGCCAGTGAAGAAAACACAGCAGTGGAGTGACATGACTGAATTTAGAAACATTGAAGATGACCCGTGTCGCTGCATTCTGGATGAGTTGCAGGGGCCTGATAGTGTGCAGAGGGAGGTCAGCCAGAAGAGAGTTGCAGTAGTCAAGTCTGAATGAGCACCTGGGCGACTCTCGAATTTCTAGATAGACTTGAAGCAGTTCAATTAAATTTGTTGGTGTCCTGGTATGGACTAGACTTTTAAGCACAGTACACAATATTTCAATAGGGTTGAGGTCAGGACTTTCTAAAAGCTTAGTGTTAGCCTGCTTTATCAATTCCTCATTCACCTTTAATGTGTTTGGGGTCACTGCGCTGTTAGAAGATACAATTGTGCTCAGGAAATTTAACTGTCCAAGTTGATGGTTTGAGATTATGCTGATGGTGTAATTCTACGGTGGGCTTGTTTTTTTCCCTGTTTTCACAGTTTTTCAGAGAGTGGCTTAATCAAACAGTAAGCTTGCACATGTTTCAGCTTTCTGATTCTATTTTTTTCTCTTTTCTGATGCTTTCTGTTTGTACTTCAAAATGTATCCCTTACAACAGAACAACAGATACAACAGAACCTCCGAAGTAATTATGCATCTATGAAATAAGCACACCCGGGACTCTTCCATCAGAATGAAGATTAACTGATAGAGTGCTCATTTGCTGTAAAGGATGGCAGGCCTGATTTTTCCTTATTGGCAAATAAAGGGAGATAAAAAAAACACTGTCTTCTTAAATGGCACAGACAGGGGCACTGCCATGGGGTTTTGGGCCCCATAAAAAGAAATTACACTGGGCCTCACAACTCTAAAAAATTCTACCAAAACACATTTTTAGGGCCCCTGTTAGTCAAAGGCCCTTAGAATTGTCCAAACTAATCGTTAAGAACAATCAAGCCATTCTACCAATGGTTATGTGGGTAGCAAATTATGCTGTGCAGTTTTTTAGATGAGAATTGAGGCATTTGGAGCTGATTAAGCTGAGACATGCTGTGCCAGTGGAAGTGCTGTACCAAGCTAAAGATATTTAACAACAGCAGAAATACACTATGTATACTGATGTATTAAGTACTACTGATTTATTAAGCATTAAGCATTGAGCATTTCAAACAGTAAGCTTGCACATGTTTCAGCTTTCTGATTCTATTTTTTTCTCTTTTCTGATGCTTTCTGTTTGTACAGTTAATCGCACAACAGATTTTCCATTTTTGAGTTTGGCAGGCACTATGCTAACTCTGCCACCCAGTCTGTCTTTTTGCCACTCAGTGGGCGAGGCCGCAATGACTCCCGCCATCTGCAATGTCACATGCATACCCTCTATTGTGCTCTCTCGGGCTCCGGATGGCAAAGCAGCGAACAGACAATTCTTGAAGTTGAGGTGTTAAAACAGGACAAAAATGGCAAGCATAAGAATCTGAGCCACTTTAATAAGGGATACATTTTGAAGTCTAGATGACTAGGTCAGGATATCTTCAAAACATCAGGCAGGTGTTGTGGGTTGGGTTTTTTTTTCTTGAAATGCAGTGGGCAGTACCTTCCAAAAGCGTTCCTAGAAAGTGGTAAACCAGCAACAGGGTCATGAGCACCTAAGGCTCATTGATGCCATCAACAGATGCCCCACCTCACAACTTACAATACTTAAAGGATCTCCTGCTAATGTCATGTGGCCAGGTACCACAGATACCACTTTCAGGGGTCTTGTGGAATCCATGTCTCGAATGGTAGGACCTGTTATGATGGAACAAGGGGGACCTACTCAATGCTAGGCAGATAGTGTGGCAGCACTGTACTGTCCTGTGCATTCTATAGCTTTACAGAATGTTAACATACTACATCAAAGACCATTTAAACACAGAACTGAATAATGACTGTGCAACATGTGTAGGAAAAGCAAAAAGCTGGCAGGCCAGAGATCAAAGACAGAGGTGGGAGGTGACTGGGCCCAATGAGATTAGGAGAACCATAGTAATACAAGCAGACTAAACGCAACAAAGAGCTGGTGGGGTTATTTGAGTCGCTAGCCTTTTTGCAAGCCTCGGTGACGCATATGTCTTAAGGGTCACACAATACATTCCAAGTGACTTTATCTGTGCTGACAGGCTAGCTAAATGAGCGAACAGCATTTTGTGCACAGTCATCTAAATTTGGTTACATAAGCGAGCAGATGTAGCGCTTTCGCATGCCGACGTTCTCGACCCTCTCTCCGATTGTCTTTGCTTTATTAAATGAATTATCTGTCAGCCAGGGTGAGGACAGGCTGGTTTTGAAATACAATGACTTTCTGCATCTGTATGTAGGACAACTGTGCAGATTGTTGCCAATTTCTTAGTACATTTGTCGTTATCTAATCTATGAGAATCGAACATGCAAGTGTGACATTACTGTAAAATAGCAGACTGGAGAAAGGAGAAGTAATGAAAGGCTATTTTTTTGTTGAATAATTATTTTAGTTTTCTGCACACTGTTTTCCCCCTGAAGCTATCAAAGTGGATGTCTCTTGGGATTTGTCAAATCAGCTGCTGAGAAGCTTCCCCATTTACTCCCAGAATACTCCATACATTCAAAATGTATTTTGACCTGTGTCCATCAGTCTCATCTGCCTCTTCTTCAGCCCATATGTATGCTGTAACAGAAAATATGGGGATATGTTAGGTGGGTTCTGGGGTGTCTAATAGCAGAGGTGGATGAGGCACACCTGGTTAAAGTGCAATGACCAGAGGATTTTCTTTCACATGAGGGTGTACCATTGATGTCCAAGGGTTTGAAAGTGACAACTACTCTTATCCATGTCTTGAATGGTAGGACCTGTTATGGTGGAACAAGGGGGGCCTACTCAATACTAGGAAGATAGTGTGGCAGCACTGTACTGTCCTGTGCATTCTATAGCTGATTGAGGGTGTCTAGTAGCAGAGGTAGATGAGGCACATCTGGTTGAAGTGCAATGACCAGAGGATTTTCTTTCACATGAGGGTGTACCATTGATGTCCAAGGTTGTGAAAGTGAAAACTACTCTTATCTGTGTAAAAAAGTGGCCTTTAAGCCCTCATTCTAAACCACTGCCTCCTCTCACTCACTCTGTCCCACTAAAGTAGTTCTTATCGCACTCGTTAATGATCCAATATGTACAACCATTGTCCCTTAAGATACAACAGAACCTCCGAAGTAATTATGCATCTATGAAATAAGCACACCCGGGACTCTTCCATCAGAATGAAGATTAACTGATAGAGTGCTCATTTGCTGTAAAGGATGGCAGGCCTGATTTTTCCTTATTGGCAAATAAAGGGAGATAAAAAAAACACTGTCTTCTTAAATGGCACAGACAGGGGCACTGCCATGGGGCTTTGGGCCCCATAAAAAGAAATTACACTGGGCCTCACAACTCAAAAATTCTACCAAAACACATTTTTAGGGCCCCTGTTAGTCAAAGGCCCTTAGAATTGTCCAAACTAATCGTTAAGAACAATCAAGCCATTCTACCAATGGTTATGTGGGTAGCAAATTATGCTGTGCAGTTTTTTAGATGAGAATTGAGGCATTTGGAGCTGATTAAGCTGAGACATGCTGTGCCAGTGGAAGTGCTGTACCAAGCTAAAGATATTTAACAACAGCAGAAATACACTATGTATACTGATGTATTAAGTACTACTGATTTATTAAGCATTAAGCATTGAGCATTTCCACAGCCACAGTAACATGTTGCTTACCAGCTAACCAGCTGATGTTCTTTTCCTGAAACCAGACAAGAAACAGGAGCTTAGTGAGAAGATCATGCTATGGTCTGCCGTTCACCTGAGGCTCATCTCCAGCAGACAGGTACTGTTCATTAATAGGCTGACTAGGACTTCTCCTAAGCACCTCAGTTGTGGGTTCTCTTTGCGAAGCCACTGTTATCCTACAAATTGCTGATCTGCCTGTGTTGTACCTGCCTGCCTGTTTCTTGATCTCTGCCTGTTCTGATGATGAGTGTTGCTAACACATATGTTATAGAGGTATAATTGAAATGCATTCCCATGTGACATTAGACATCACATCCCTGTTAAAACCACAAATTGCAAGTGTGATAGAACTGGCTTTGGGTCTGCTAGGGTTTCTTATTTATACTCTACCTAAAGTAGCGCACTGTGGGATTGTAAGAACACACTGGATCTCCTCCACTAAGTTTTCAGACAGCCTCCAAAAATAGCCAACTACAAAGAGAGCACAGTTTCGGACTTAGCCTGGGTATTTCCAGTTGCACTTCCAGTGAACTCACTGAATGGTGTGGCCTTTGTCAGGGAACAAGAATTGAATTGGCAAGAATTCTCTACACTTAATTGGTGGAGAATTGCTTTAGGCTCAGTGTAAGACTATTTCTCCATTGTATGCTTGCACTGATGTGAATGAGAGGCGATCCTTCTACTTCTCCAGCAGCCTACGTCCTGCTTACATCAGTCAAAGCACAGAGGTCTCAATATTCCGCTCACGTTTTCAACTAGGGCATTGATTTATGGCCCGGCCAGTGTGTGTATGTGTGTGGGTGTGTGTGTGTGTGTGTAGCTTGCCAGTGCTCTGAGTGACAGTCTCTATTAGCGAGCTGTAGGGTGATGTTCAGCTCAGGAGATCTTTAGTCAGTCAGCTGTGGCCATCAGCACCCTGAAGACAAGTCTGCTGCTCACGTCAGCTTCAGGCCAGCTTAGCACCGATTCTGCCGGTGTTACTGACATTTATCAGCAAAACTGTGGATGAAACATTGGACCAAAAATAGTCAAATGCATAATATCTTCTTGAATACTTACTTGTCATCTTGCCTTAATAACAGCAACAACATCACCTGGGTGCACATTTCAGACATCAGAGTTCATGTGCACCTTTTTTGGCATTTCGCCTGCTGTTCCAAAGTGAGAATTGGGGTTGAGGCCTGGTAATTGAGTCGGTCAGTCCCATTTAATGTCCCACTGTTCCATCAGTTTTGGACCTATACATGGGTGTAATTACAGACAGGCCCTGGGGTGGGCAAAGCCTCCTCACTTAGATGCTAGGCCCCCTCCTGATTTCTAATTTGCAGGGTTCTTACACACCGTTGTAAGAACATGAGAACAACTGTTCCTGCCACAGTTAAAGTAAAATGCTCTACTTTGAATCTGCACAGGTTTCCTCCTTACCCTCCTACGTGGTCTCTTTCTGACGGTAGATGCTGTACTTTGACATCAACTGTTGCAAGAGCTGACTGCGGGTCCTTTGATGCCGTTTTAGGATTGTTAGAGACTTTGCATGGGTCCCTATTCTTAAAATCCAATTCTGCTCTTCACCTTACCTAGTTTCCTAATATGGGAATTCACAAGGATAATGGGACCCATCCAGAGCTGGACCGAGCGCATTTCAAGATAATTAGTCAGTTGCTGACCTGATTGAGGGCAGGTTAGGATACCATATTAACCTTCCCAAATGAATTTGGTAATGCATCATCATTTATGGCTTGTGTAATGTTCCTACATCGTCTCTCAAGATGAAATCTACTTTACTTTTTGGAATCAACCACATTTAAAATGCTGCGCTCCAGCTGACAGTCTCACGTCCTTTTTTCTTTTTTCCTACACACTGTATTGAGAGATGAGCGTTGAGTCATGAACTCTCGAAAAGGGTATCCGGTTATTAGTGGTCAAAGTCTTTACTCTGCTTTGTCCATGAGGTGCGTTAGCTTACAAATTCTACAAATATTTGAAAAAAAAAAAAAGAACGCCAGACTGACAGAGAGGCTCCAGCACATCAGGCGGATCACAACACTGGCTGCCGCATTGCTTAACTTGTGAACATGATCTAATCAGCTAAGCAGAGAAATATCGGCCACTAATTGCATATTTTGACTACAAATCAGCTGATATCAATACGTTGACAAGCGATTTTTCCATCTTTAGATCCATCACTATGAGGGCAGAGCACTTAGGACTTTTCTCAATAACAAAATTTAAGATATTGGTTGAATGAATCAAAAATCAAGAATGAATGAATGTCGTGGATTTAATACATTTTTAACTAAATGTAACTTAAGTATCTACAACGTGTCATGTCAAAATATAAATTATTATTGTTATAATATGTATAAAATTCTAAAATTCTAAAAGCAACATAATGTAATAAACTTGATTTAAAAAAAATACACGTCAGTGAATAAGCCCTACATCTTGCTGTCCTACAGCGCACTCTGGAGGCAGTCACAGGATGTAAACAGCATTTCTAGGGCTTATTCTAAGCATTTAGATCTGCTTATATAGATCTGGCCACTTCAGCAGGGGTCAGCGAGATCAACTGCTAAACATATCTCAAACCCATTCCCAATAAAGCCTAAAATTAGATCAGAACTGGTTAGTTCTGACAGACCGACAGTGAAAACCTCATCAGCAGGATAAAGATAATATGTACTGCCTTTTTCAAGGACACTTTTATCATTTTTTTTTCCTAGCCATCAACTGCACCTAAAGCTATTTCTCAGTGCCACATCAAGAGATGTCAGAGTAGTAGAACTACATGTAATGTCACTCAAAAGACAAGACGAAAAGGCCTGAAGGGACAAACTGCCTTTGAAGTTGTCTACATTAAAGACACAGCACTTCCCTGTCAAAGGAAAGGCTTCCTGTAGAGCTGGAACAGAATCTGCTTCTTAAAAGTGGATTTCAGTGCTGACACTTCAAATTACACCTGCTGAAAACTCTTGCAAACATCTGCTAGAAGCTGCTTTCAGATGGCCTATGCTGGTATTTGATGGTCAAGGTGGTTGAAAAGCTGGTAATCCAGGTGAAAACACACCATATGCTGGTAATGCTGCTGGTTAAGGTGGGCTTTTGGTCTTTAAAGCTTGATGGACTACCTGGTCTTTCAGCATTACCAACTTAAATAAGCTAGTCGGCAAGCTGGTTATACTGGTGGGCTACTTTGGTAAAGTTAGTTGACCACCTTGGTCATGCTAGTGAAGCAGCATGCTCAGACTGCTTCAATTGGTTAACCAAATTGGTCATGCTGGTGAAGCAGCATGGTTCTGCTGGTCAACAAGCTTGGTCAGGTACATGTTGTATTAAAACTTACCTTACTGAATACATTTAGATCAGTATAGTAAGAACTCAGTCCATTTGGCCAGTATTCCCTTAGTCAGTGCCCTAGACGGTCTTTATGTCTTCTCTGTCACACAGTTTTGGCCAATGTCTCTTTACTCCATTCATTCTGATAATCATAGTTTGAGACATCGATTCCTTTAACTGCCCACACTTTCAGAATCCTATATGTAAACACCTGAACTCCATAACAGCAACAGTGGGATACACACTTACTCAACGCAGCCAGTGAAAACAATCTCATATCACACTGATAAAAGCAGAAATATTCTATTTGACAACTTGCACCACTCATGAGGTGTAAACTTCCCCACAGAGGCTTGGAGAATTTGCCTCCTTAGTATCCACCACACTGACATATGCAGTAATCTAAAATGCTATCATGTCACCCTTTCTCTACATCAGAAAAGAGAGAAAACTTTTACCAGGTATAAGGCAACAACTGATGCAGGGTAGTTATAGTATAGTATAAGTATATAAATATAGATGCTGCAGGGCTTGCCCATACAGCCAGAAAAGATTAATGATTTATTTATTTATTTATTTTCTCTCCAATTTGTATTGCCAATTACCCAACCTACACATTCTCCCCATCACATGCAATGCTCCTGACACTGGGAGGGTAAAGACAGACACATGTGCACAATCAGCCACAGCCTCGTCCCTCTTTCCGAACTGCTGCCAATGCAACTTCACCAGGCAACCACAGCGCACGGAGGAAAGCGTCGTTTACCTGGCTCTGATGCATCGGCCTGCAGACACCATTGCCTGCCACCATTGCACTGGAGTGATGTGAGGGAGAAAGTGCAATCTACTCACCCTGGAGAAAGTCAATAGCATTCTCTTCGGGTCCCGGCTGCCGATTGCTAGCAGCATGACTGGGATTTGAACTAACGAGTCTATGCTCATTATGACAGCGCCTTATTTCGCTGGACCACTCGCACAGTTTGCCGTTATTTAGCCGTATTTCTGTCTAAAATGTATATTTTTTCAGTATAAACCTTTTTATTAATTTTTTAAAAATAAAGTTGGAAGTAATATGAAAAAATAATTAAAGTTTCATAATGCCCTGTTAACTCACCAGTCCATACAGTACAGAAACTAAGCTGGAAAAGCTAATTTTGAAATCAAGGTTTCTCAGAATGTCACAGGAACCAATTCATTTACATATCTCCATCTATTCAGCCTACCACAGTTTAGCCCCGCCCATTCATATTACAGTGCTCAGGAGTGTTTCGGCTGGGAGTGCTGTTTAAATGAGGCATGACACAGGATGGCCAACCAGAACAGAGCTTGTTTATTTTATCTGCATTTTGAAAGAGCAGTAACAAACAGCCAGTTAAATTCTAAGGAATAAAGTAGTGTTAAAATTAACTACTAATGACTAATGACTTTTTGAAACAAGAAGCTACACAAATGTTGCAAGTGAATCTCAAGGAAAATTGAAAACACAAGCAAAATGTTAGATATGAGCCCTTTAAATTATAAGCAGCAGGTGTCTATTTATACATTATTTTTTTACAGTGTATACCAGCGATGGTGCAAACAGTTGTGAACATACACATTTTTTCTCATGCTTAGTAAGCCTAGAATAACTTGCAATGTATATAGCGTACCCAGCCGTACTCAAGTAAGGATCTGTATAATTACTTTTCAGATGATTCATCTGATCAGTCATGCATCTGTAGTGTACCAACCTCTTATTATGCTAATTTTACATTCTGCCTTGGCATGTTTGTTCTTTCCGCTTGGGAGGCTGCATGGAAAGCTATGCAGTTTCTTTTGCTGATGAAATGTTAGGAAGTTTAGACTACAACATTCAGATGAAGATGAAACTCCTGAATACTAAATAGAGAAATTATCATCAACATAACAAACAAATATGAGTATCAAGGGCTCAAACCAACTGGGCCAATCAAATTCTGATGTAATACCATTTGATTAAGATTTTTAAGGAAACAATGTAGTGCATCATGAAATATTCAAAATAAAACTTGCCAATACAGAGAGTCCCGTTCTTATCTGAGCTCCTCTTCAGTTAACAGGCCTAAAAACACAGAACAAGAAGCACTGTTTCTCATCTATCTACCCTGGGGCCACTAGACAGTTGTAGTACATATTTGCCATGGCTCTGAGGGTAAACAAAAGGCTACGCAAATGAAGAACTTTAAGCTGACTTGTCTAACCAATCCTGCAACAAATGAGGCGTGATAAGGTGATGATGTGCTTGAGGACCTGGCATGTCAAGTCTGAAGTCTCAAGGCCTTAATTTCACAAGTTCGAGAGCAACACAGACCACTTGACCAGACATGATGTGGTCAAAATTCTCAGCTTTAGTAACCCCTCTCACAGTCCAACTCACGACTCACTTCTGCAAATGTAAAGTAGAAGCCTTATGGTGGAAATAAATGAGGTGCTAAATGTGCAGAAAAACATCTACAGTGTACAAAGACCCTGTACTGTTTCTTCTGAAATCAAGCTTCCTAGAAATTGTGAAATGTTTCTGGTAGGATTTGATTGCCTTCAGCCACAAGAGCATTAGTGAGGTCAAGTACTGATGGATAAGGGTTCCTTAAATTGCTGGTAAACCTTTTGTAGATGGTTATATAAGAGTTTCACTATTGCTTCAAGTCAAAGAACCTCTTTTTAGTACTACAGAGTGTATTATGCTTGGCAATGGTTCTTATTGGTTCATGTGCAGCTTGATTTTACAGGCAATCAGTAAAACATTTAGTGCTCACTTCCATAGCCCATTTCTGTAGCTTCTTTCAGTACTGCTGAACTGAAGAATCAGCTCATATTCGTTCCCTGGGTCACTAAATAGTAGTGAGTTGAATCTAAATCCACTAAACTGCTCTGATATATTATGTCAAAATGTTTGTGGACACCCGAGAAATGAATGCATTCAGCAACTTTAAGTTGCATCCATTGCAGACACAGATGTGCAAATGGACACACACACACAGCCTATCTAGTCCTTGTAGAGAAGTTGTAGGCTAAAGGGGTATAAAGCCCCCAGCATTGAGCTGTGGAGCAGTGGAAATGTAATCTCTGGAATAACGGTATTGGGAAGTTAGAGGTAGGTGGTGATCATCCAACATCCTGACCTCACTAACAATCTTTTTATTGAACACAATCATCTCATCAAATAAAAAATGTGTAATTGTATACTATATTTCTGTCTTTAAATGATTCTACCTACAAAATCATCTATTCATCCATCCGTCATCTTCGTCCTGTCCCCTTCTTCCTAGTCAGGGTTGCATGGATGCCAGCAGATCCTTCAAGTTACAGGACAAAGAGCCTCCATGGATCACATTAATGAGCCTTTCTTGGAGCACTTTTGCTAGGTACTGACCACTGCATACAGGGGGACACTCCACAAGATCTGCTCGCTCATTTTTCCTGCTTCTACCACGTCAACATCAAGAACTGTTACAAGACTCTTAACTTGCTAAATATGAAGACAATCAATGCTTTTCACTACCACCTATCAGTGGTACTAATGTTATGATCGATCAATGTATATTGTACAGAGAGTCGGATATGCCAGTTTCCGGACTATTGCACAGTCATTTGTAAGGTTCAGGGAGCCTCTATCAATAATATGGGATGTCAGGATTAGGGCTACCACAGGGTACCACACACTCCTTCCTATGGACTATTTAGTATAGCCAATTCACCTACCATGGGTTAGTAGGAGTGAGGAGACGATCAGTCTGAGTAATATGTGCTTTATTTAGTTCTGGAAGTAACTATAAAATATTGAACAACAGAAAGTAGTGTAAGCACAGACTTAGTTAAAATCATTTAAAAAACAGCAGCACAAGGATCCTCTTTGTCACATAGGTACAGAGACTGTTGGGTTATGTCTAGGTCAGTGCCAGAGGGTGTCCACATGGAAAAAGATCATTCACTGCACTGGGATCATATGATACATCTATACAGGGATCTGGATACCCCACATTTCCATTTGAACTACTCTTATATATACATTTAATTGTGTACACAAACTGAATGGCTACAAGTGAGTGAGGTAAATTTTACTAATCACCAGAATTGGGTAGAAAAATTGGAGTAAAAATTCAAAACTGAAGAAAAGGCCAGAAACAAAATCATGCCACGTTGGATATATCATATAAGGCCATTATTGGGGC